>NC_073242.2:89634393-89937424 GCF_029281585.2 Gorilla gorilla gorilla
TCATACAGAGACTATACTTCTGCACGTCCTCAGATGTAAAACATAAGTACTCTGCCCAACCAACATCATAGATACATCTTCAGGAAACATCTTCCCTTACAGAAGCAAATTCAAAAAAAATAGAAGAAGTAACCATTACACTAGATGCACAGTTATTGATGTAAGGACACAGGAAACATGGAAAAGCCAGGAAATGTGACACTTCCAAGTATATAATAATTTTTCAGCAACAGATCTCAGTCTAAAAGAAATTTACAGGCTTGGTTTGGTGGCTAACGCCTGAAGTCCCATCACTTTTAGAGATCAAGACAAGAGGATTACTTGAGGCCAGTAGCTTGAGATGAGTCTTGGCAACATCAGGAGACCATATCTTTACAATTTTTTTTTAATTAGTGAGATTTGATGGCTTGTACCTGTAGCCCTAGCTACATGGGAGACAGAGGCAGGAGGATAATTTGAGTCTAGGTGTTCAAGGTTACAGTGAGCTAGGATGGCACCACTGCACTCTAGCCTGAGTAATAGAGTAAGACTCTGTCTCTAATTAAAAAAAAGAAAAAAAGGAATTTATGAAGTCCTGGAAAAAGAATTTGAAATATTAAAGAAGTTCAGTGAGATACAGGATAATACTGCTAAATAATACAAAGAAATCATAAATATAATTTAGAATATGAATGAGAAATTTACTGAGAGAGATATCATTAAAAAGAGAATAAAAATTCTGGAATTAATTAAATAATATTTTGAATAAAATATAAAATACACTTGAAAGTTTCAATACTAAATTAAATCAAGCAGAAGAAAAAACCTCAGAACTTGAAGACAGATCTTTTGAAATAACTGTGTCAGACTAAAATAAAGAAAAAAGAACAAAAAAGAGTGAGCAAAGCCTACCTGACATACAGGACACCAGAAGGCCACCAAATATTGAATATTTTGTGTTCCAGAAGTCAAAATGAAAATAAAGGAATTAGAAAACCCATTTAACAAAATAATAGATGAAAATTTCATAATTCTCACAACAGATTTAGACATCCAGATACAGATGGTTCAGAAATCCCCAAATAGATGCAGTGTAGAAAAACCTTCACAGCAGATTAGAGTTAAACTATCTAAAGTCAAAGACAAAGAGAGAATTCTGAAAACAGCAAGAGGAAAGCATCTAGTTATTAATAAGGGAACCCCCATTAGACTAAGAGTGGATTTATCGGCAAAATCCTTACAGAGCAGGAGATAATGAGATGATATAGTCAAAGTGATGAAAGAAAAAAAAAACTGTCTAACAAACGTACTATACCCAGCAAAGGTATCCCTTGTAAATTAAGGAAAAATAAAGTCTTTCCCAGACAGGCAAATACTGAGGGAATTCATCACCACTAGACTGGCTATACAGGAAATCCTTAAGGGAGTCCTATAGCTGGAAAAAAAAAGGAATAATATCTATCATCATGAAAACACATGAAAATATAAAAACCATTGGTAGAGCAAACACACAAAGACTGAAATATTATCACTACAGTAAACCACCAAACCACAATGATAAACAATAAGAGAGAAAGAAAGGAACAAAAAATATACAAAACAACCAGAGATCAATTAATAAAATGGAAAGAATAAGCTCTCCAGTATCAATAACTTTGAATATTTGCAGATTAAATTTTCCATGTAAAACAGATAGATTAACTGAAGGTATAAATAAACATGGCCTATTTGCTGCCTAAAAGAAATTTATCTCACATGTTAAAAAATACACAGACAAAGTAAAGAGGTGGAAAAAGATATTCCATGCAAATGAAAACCAAAAGAGAGGAGGAGCAACTATATTTGTATCAGATAAAACAGACTTTAGGTCAAAAACAGTAGAAAGAAGGCCATTATATAATGATTACAGGATCAATTTAGTAAGAAAATATAAGAATTATAAACATATATAAACTCAGCACCAGAGTACCAAGATACATAAAACAAATATTATTAGATCTAAAGAGAGATATAGACTTCAATACAATAATAGTTGCGGACCTCAACACCTTACTCTCAGCATTAGCCATATTATCTAGACAGATAACTAACAAAGAAAGTTTGCATTTAAACTGCTCATTAAAGAAAATGGACCAAACAGAAATTTATAGAACATTTTACCCAACAGCTACAGAATACATATTCTTCTTAACAACATGCAATATCCTCCAGGATAGACCATATTTTAGGGCACAAAACAAGTCTCATCAAATCTTAAAAACTTGAAATTATATCAAGAATCTTGACAGATTGCAATGAAATAAAACTAGAAATCAAAAACAAGAGAAACTTTGCAAACTGTACATAATACATGGAAATTAAACAACACGTTCCTGAATGACATAAGGTAAATTTTTTTTGAATCTTGAAACAAATGAAAATCGGAACACACCATATAAAAATCTATGAGATATAGCAAAAGCAGTAAAGTTTATAGCAATAAACATTAACAACAAAAATGTAGAAGGCTTTCAAATCAGTAATACAGTGATGTATCTCAAGGAATTAGGCTATTACAAACCAAACACAAAACTATTAAAAGGCAAAATATAAAGAAAATGTGATACATATACACTATAGAATACACATAGCCACAAAAAAGACTGAATCAGGAAAAAAATAGAAAATAAACAGATCAATAATGAGTAATGGAATTGAAATAATAATACAAATTATTGCAAGAAATAAAAGTCCAGAACTGGGTAGCTTAACTGAAATCATATATTTAACTTTCAATGAACTATCACCATTTCTTCTCAAGTATTACAAAAAAAAAATGAAGATGAGGAAATTATCTGTAAGTCATTCTACCAGGCCAGCATAATTCATATGCCAAAACCAGACAAGGACGCAACAAAAAGAGAAAACTAGATGCCAGTGTTTCTGATAAACGTAGATACAACAATTGTCAACAAAATATTAGAACCAAATCCAATAACATGTCAAAAAAATTATATTAAGATCAAGTCCAATTTATCCCAAGGATGCAAGGATGGTTCAACATACACAAATCAATAAATGCAAATTATCACATTAATAGAATGAAGGACAAAAACCATAAAGATAATCTCAATAAATGCAGACAAAGCATTTGAAAAAGTAATATTGTTTTATTATAAAAACTCTCAGCAAACTAGGCATAGAAGAAACATATCTCAACCTCATAAAGGCTGTATATGACAAACCCAAAGCTAATGTCATACTCAATGAGGAAAATCTGAAGCCTTTTATGTAGGAACTGGATCAAGACAAGGATGTCCACTTGCACCACTCATATTCAATATAGTACTAGACATCATAGCCAGAGTGGTTAGGCAAAATAAAAAAAAATAAAGAGCCTCCAAAATGAAAAAGAAGAAGTCAAATTGTTTCTCTTTACTAATGATATGATCTTATATCTGAAAGATTTCTAAAGAATTCACCAAAAATCTCTTAGATCTAATAAATAAATTCAATAAAGTTACAGGATATAAAATCAGCATACAAAAGCAGTAGAATTTCTATACACCAATAATGAACTGAGAGAGAAAGAAATAAATTATTTCCATTTACAATAGCTACCAAAAGTATATAAAATACCTAGTGATATAGTTAACCAAGGAAATGAATGATCTCTACAAGGAAAACTATACCTCACTAATAAAAGAAATTGAAATGGACACAAATACAAAGATATCCCACACTAATGGATCAAGAGAATCAATATTGTTGAAATAACCATACTGCCGAAAAGAATATTTTCAATGCAGTCCCTATCAAAATATCAGTGTCATTTTTCACAGTAATAGAAAAAACGATTCTAAAATTTGTGAGGAACCAATAAAGAGCATGAATAACAAAAGCAATCCTGAGCATAAAGAATAAAGCTAGAGACATCACCCCACCTTTTTAAAAAATATATTACAAGGCTACAGTAACAAAATAAGCATGATATTGTTATATATCACAAAAATATTGGCCATTGAAACAGAATAGAGACTCTAAAAATAAATCCACATATTTACATCTAATCGATTTTCAACAAAGGCTCCAATAATATACACTGGGGAAAAAAACACCCTTTTCAATAAATGATGTTAGAAAATTTTGATATCTATATGCAGAAGAATAAAATTTGACCTCTATCTCTCATTCTATATAAAAATCAATTAAACATGGATTAAAAGATTAAATATAAGACTGAAAATATAAAACTGCTAATAGGAAAAATGTTAAAACATTTCAGAACATTGGACTAGACAAAGATTTTATGGCCAAGTTCCCCAAAGCATGATCAACAAAATAAAAAATAGACAAATTGGACTATAGTAAACTAAAAGGCTTCTGTACAGCAAAGAAAACAATAAACAGAGTAAAGAGTCAACCTGTTGAATGGGAGAGACTATTTGCAAACTATTCATCTTTCAAGGGACTAATATCTTGGATATACAAGGTGCTCACACTTCTCAACAGTTAAAAAAAAAAAGAGTCCCATTACAAAAGTGAGCAGGCCAGGCATGGTGGCTCACACCTATAATCCCTGCACTTTGGGAGGCCTAAGTGGGGGGATCACCTGAGGTCAGGAGTTCGAGACCAGCCTGTCCAACACGGTGAAACCCTGTCTCTACTAAAAATACAAAAAATTAGCCAGGTGTGGTGTTGCATGCCTGTAATTCCAGCTACTTGGAAGGCTGAGGCAGGAGAATCGCTTGAACGCGGGAGGTGGAGGTTGCAGCAAGCCAAGATTGCACCATTGCACTCTAGCTTGGGTAACAACAGCGAAACTCCGTGAAAAAAAAAAAGTGAACAAAGGACATGTGCAGACATTTCTCAAAAGAAGACATACAATTGGCCAACAAACCTATGAAAAAATTCTTAATATTACTAATCATTAGGGAAATGTAAATCAAAACTATAATGAGATATAATCTTACCCTAATTAAAATGGCTATTATTAGAAAGACAAAAATTAACAGACACTGGCAAGGATGCAGAGATTAGGGAACTCTTACACACTGCTAGTGGGAATGTAAATTAGCATAGCCACTATGGAAAACAGTATGGAGATTTGTTTAAAGAGTAAAAATAGAACTACCACAAAATTCAGCAATCCCACTACTGGGTATTTATCCACAGGAAAATAAATCAGTATATTAAAAGGATACTTGCACTTGCTTGTTTATTGCAGTAGTATTCACAATAGCAAAGATATGAAATCAACACAAATGTCCACCTGTGGAAAAAATGGATAAAGAAAATGTGGTATAGATAAACAATAGAATACTCTTTGACAATAAATAAAGAATAAAATAATCTCATTTGTAGCAACATGGATGGAAGTGGAGGTCATTATGATACATGAAATAACCCAGGAATAGAAAAATAAATATCTCTCATGTTCTCTTTTATATGTAGGAGCTTAAAAAGTTGATCTCATGAAGGTAGAGAGTAGAATAATAGATATCAAAGGCTGGTAAGGGCATGTGGTTGGGAGGAGGCTATAAAAAGAGGTTGCTCAATGAGTATAAACATACAGTTAGGTAGAAGATGTAAGTCTAATGTCTGATAGAAGGTAGAGTGACTATAGTTGGCAATAATGTATTGGTTATTTCAAAGTAGCTAGAAGAAAGGACTTGAAATATTCCCCATACAAAGAAATGATAGTCAAAGTGAGATTCTACAAATACCTTGACTTGATCATTACACATTCTATGCCTATAACAAAATGTCTCATTTACTCCATAAATCTGTGAAATATTATGCATAAATTTTTAGAAAGAAAAATGAACAGGTTTTCAGGTACCTGTGGAATAATAACTAAAGGTCCTAGATGAATCACTTGAATTTCAGAGGAAGAGGACAGACAGTGAAGGTGTAAAGACATATGAAGAAATAATAGCTATTAAGTTCACAAATTTGATTCAGTGTATAAACCCATAAATATAAGAAGCTGAGCAAACTCCCAATAAGACAAACCTAAAAGAATCTACAGCAAGATTCATTATAGTGAAAAGGGAAAAATAGTAAAAAAAGAATACAATTTTTGAAAACAGCCAGAGTAAAATGGTATATATCCTATAGGGGAATACCAATTTAAATAATTTCTCATTTTTCATGATAGAGGTAAGAAAGAAGTAGTAGAGCATTTTTCAAATGCTGAAAGAAAAGAACTGGCGGGGGGAGCAGCCAAGATGGCCGAATAGGAACAGCTCCGGTCTACAGCTCCCAGCGTGAGCGACGCAGAAGACGGGTGATTTCTGCATTTCCATCTGAGGTACCGGGTTCATCTCACTAGGGAGTGCCAGACAGTGGGCGCAGGTCAGTGGGTGCGCGCACCGTGCGCGAGCCGAAGCAGGGCGAGGCATTGCCTCACTTGGGAAGCTCAAGGGGTCAGGGAGTTCCCTTTCCGAGTCAAAGAAAGGGGTGACGGACTCACCTGTAAAATCGGGTCACTCCCACCCGAATATTGCGCTTTTCGGACCGGCTTAAAAAACGGCGCACCACGAGATTATATCCGCACCTGGCTCGGAGGGTCCTACGCCCACGGAGTCTCGCTGATTGCTAGCACAGCAGTCTGAGATCAAACTGCAAGGCGGCAGCGAGGCTGGGGGAGGGGCGCCCGCCATTGCCCAGGCTTGATTAGGTAAACAAAGCAGCCTGGAAGCTCGAACTGGGTGGAGCCCACCACAGCTCAAGGAGGCCTGCCTGCCTCTGTAGGCTCCACCTCTGGGGGCAGGGCACAGACAAACAAAAAGACAGCAGTAACCTCTGCAGACTTAAATGTCCCTGTCTGACAGCTTTGAAGAGAGCAGTGGTTCTCCCAGCACGCAGCTGGAGATCTGAGAACGGCAGACTGCCTCCTCAAGTGGGTCCCTGACCCCTGACCCCCGACCCCCGAGCAGCCTAACTGGGAGGCACCCCCCAGCAGGGCACACTGACATCTCACACAGCAGGGTATTCAAACAGACTTGCAGCTGAGGGTCCTGTCTGTTAGAAGGAAAACTAACAAACAGAAAGGACATCCACACCAAAAACCCATCTGTACATCACCATCATCAAAGACCAAAAGTAGATAAAACCACAAAGATGGGGAAAAAACAGAACAGAAAAACGGGAAACTCTCAAATGCAGAGCACCTCTCCTTCTCCAAAGGAACGCAGTTCCTCACCAGCAACGGAACAAAGCTGGATGGAGAATGACTTTGACGAGCTGAGAGAAGAAGGCTTCAGACGATCGAATTACTCTGAGCTACGGGAGGACATTCAAACCAAAGGCAAAGAAGTTGAAAACTTTGAAAAAAATTTAGAAGAATGTATAACTAGAATAACCAATACAGAGAAGTGCTTAAAGGAGCTGATGGAGCTGAAAACCAAGGCTCGAGAACTACGTGAAGAATGCAGAAGCCTCAGGAGCCGATGCGATCAACTGGAAGAAAGGGTATCAGCAATGGAAGATGAAATGAATGAAATGAAGCAAGAAGGGAAGTTTAGAGAAAAAAGAATAAAAAGAAATGAGCAAAGCCTCCAAGAAATATGGGACTATGTGAAAAGACCAAATCTATGTCTGATTGGTGTACCTGAAAGTGACGGGGAGAATGGAACCAAGTTGGAAAACACTCTGCAGGATATTATCCAGGAGAACTTCCCCAATCTAGCAAGGCAGGCCAATGTTCAGATTCAGGAAATACAGAGAACGCCACAAAGATACTCCTCGAGAAGAGCAACTCCAAGACACATAATTGTCAGATTCACCAAAGTAGAAATGAAGGAAAAAAATGTTAAGGGCAGCCAGAGAGAAAGGTCGGGTTACCCTCAAAGGGAAGCCCATCAGACTAACAGTGGATCTCTCGGCAGAAACCTACAAGCCAGAAGAGAGTGGGGGCCAATATTCAACATTCTTAAAGAAAAGAATTTTCAACCCAGAATTTCATATCCAGCCAAACTAAGCTTCATAAGTGAAGGAGAAATAAAATACTTTACAGACAAGCAAATGCTGAGAGATTTTGTCACGACCAGGCCTGCCCTAAAAGAGCTCCTGAAGGAAGCGCTAAACATGGAAAGGAACAACCGGTACCAGCCGCTGCAAAATCATGCCAAAATGTAAAGACCATCGAGACTAGGAAGAAACTGCATCAACTAATGAGCAAAATCACCAGCTAACATCATAATGACAGGATCAAATTCACACATAACAATATTAACTTTAAATGTAAATGGACTAAATGCTCCAATTAAAAGACACAGACTGGCAAATTGGATAAAGAGTCAAGACCCATCAGTGTGCTGTATTCAGGAAACCCATCTCACGTGCAGAGACACACATAGGCTCAAAATAAAAGGATGGAGGAAGATCTACCAAGCAAATGGAAAACAAAAAAAGGCAGGGGTTGCAATCCTAGTCTCTGATAAAACAGACTTTAAACCAACAAAGATCAAAAGAGACAAAGAAGGCCATTACATAATGGTAAAGGGATCAATTCAACAAGAAGAGCTAACTATCCTAAATATATATGCACCCAATACAGGAGCACCCAGATTCATAAAGCAAGTCCTGAGTGACCTACAAAGAGACTTAGACTCCCACACATTAATAATGGGAGACTTTAACACCCCACTGTCAACATTAGACAGATCAACGAGACAGAAAGTCAACAAGGATACCCAGGAATTGAACTCAGCTCTGCACCAAGTGGACCTAATAGACATCTACAGAACTCTCCATCCCAAATCAACAGAATATACATTTTTTTCAGCACCACACCACACCTATTCCAAAATTGACCACATACTTGGAAGTAAAGCTCTCCTCAGCAAATGTAAAAGAACACAGATTATAACAAACTATCTCTCAGACCACAGTGCAATCAAACTAGAACTCAGAATTAAGACTCTCACTCAAAACTGCTCAACTACATGGAAACTGAACAACCTGCTCCTGAATGACTACTGGATACATAACGAAATGAAGGCAGAAATAAAGATGTTCTTTGAAACCAATGAGAACAAAGACACAACATACCAGAATCTCTGGGATGCATTCAAAGCAGTGTGTAGAGGGAAATTTATAGCACTAAATGCCCACAAGAGAAAGCAGGAAAGATCCAAAATTGACACCCTAACATCACAATTAAAAGAACTAGAAAAGCAAGAGCAAACACATTCAAAAGCTAGCAGAAGGCAAGAAATAACTAAAATCAGAGCAGAACTGAAGGAAATAGAGACACAAAAAAACCATCAAAAAATTAATGAATCCAGGAGCTGGTTTTTTGAAAGGATCAACAAAATTGATAGACTGCTAGCAAGACTAATAAAGAAAAAAAGAGAGAAGAATCAAATAGACATAAAAAATGATAAAGGGGATATCACCACTGATCCCACAGAAATACAAACTACCATCAGAGAATACTACAAACACCTCTACGCAAATAAACTAGAAAATCTAGAAGAAATGGATAAATTCCTCGACACATACACTCTCCCAAGACTAAACCAGGAAGAAGTTGAATCTCTGAATAGACCAACAACAGGAGCTGAAATTGTGGCAATAATCAATAGTTTACCAACCAAAAAGAGTCCAGGACCAGATGGATTCACAGCCGAATTCTACCAGAGGTACAAGGAGGAACTGGTACCATTCCTTCTGAAACTATTCCAATCAATGGAAGAAGAGGGAGTCCTCCCTAACTCATTTTATGAGGCTAGCATCATTCTGATACCAAAGCCGGGCAGAGACACAACCAAAAAAGAGAATTTTAGACCAATATCCTTGATGAACATTGATGCAAAAATCCTCAATAAAATACTGGCAAAACGAATCCAGCAGCACATCAAAAAGCTTATCCACCATGATCAAGTGGGCTTCATCCCTGGGATGCAAGGCTGGTTCAATATACGCAAATCAATAAATGTAATCCAGCATATAAACAGAGCCAAAGACAAAAACCACATGATTATCTCAATAGATGCAGAAAAAGCCTTTGACAAAATTCAACAACCCTTCATGCTAAAAACTCTCAATAAATTAGGTATTGATGGGACGTATTTCAAAATAATAAGAGCTATCTATGACAAACCCACAGCCAATATCATACTGAATGGGCAAAAACTGGAAGCATTCCCTTTGAAAACTGGCACAAGACAGGGATGCCCTCTCTCACCACTCCTACTCAACATAGTGTTGGAAGTTCTGGCCAGGGCAATTAGGCAGGAGAAGGAAATCAAGGGTATTCAATTAGGAAAAGAGGAAGTCAAATTGTCCCTCTTTGCAGACGACATGATTGTATATCTAGAAAACCCCATTGTCTCAGCCCAAAATCTCCTTAAGCTCATAAGCAACTTCAGCAAAGTCTCAGGATACAAAATCAATGTACAAAAATCACAAGCATTCTTATACACCAACAACAGACAAACAGAGAGCCAAATCATGAGTGAACTCCCATTCACAATTGCTTCAAAGAGAATAAAATACCTAGGAATCCAACTTACAAGGGATGTGAAGGACCTCTTCAAGGAGAACTACAAACCACTGCTCAGGGAAATAAAAGAGGATACAAACAAATGGAAGAACATTCTATGCTCATGGGTAGGAAGAATCAATATCGTGAAAATGGCCATACTGCCAAAGGTAATTTACAGATTCAATGCCATCCCCATAAAGCTACCAATGACTTTCTTCACAGAATTGGAAAAAACTACTTTAAAGTTCATATGGAACCAAAAAAGAGCCCTCATCGCCAAGGCAATCCTAAGCCAAAAGAACGAAGCTGGAGGCATCACACTACCTGACTTCAAACTATACTACAAGGCTACAGTAACCAAAACAGCATGGTACTGGTACCAAAACAGAGATATAGATCAATGGAACAGAACAGAGCCCTCAGAAATAACGCCGCATATCTACAACTATCTGATCTTTGACAAACCTGAGAAAAACAAGCAATGGGGAAAGGATTCCCTATTTAATAAATGGTGCTGGGAAAACTGGCTAGCCATATGTAGAAAGCTGAAACTGGATCCCTTCCTTACACCTTATACAAAAATCAATTCAAGATGGATTAAAGACTTAAACGTTAGACCTAAAACCATAAAAACCCTAGAAGAAAACCTAGGCATTACCATTCAGGACATAGGCATGGGCAAGGACTTCATGTCCAAAACACCAAAAGCAATGGCAACAAAAGACAAAATTGACAAATGGGATCTAATTAAACTAAAGAGTTTCGGCACAGCAAAGGAAACTACCATCAGAGTGAACAGGCAACCTACAGCATGGGAGAAAATTTTTGCAACCTACTCATCTGACAAAGGGCTAATATCCAGAATCTACAATGAACTCAAACAAATTTACAAGAAAAAAACAACCCCATCAAAAAGTGGGCGAAGGACATGAACAGACACTTCTCAAAAGAAGACATTTATGCAGCCAAAAAACACATGAAAAAATGCTCATCATCACTGGCCATCAGAGAAATGCAAATCAAAACCACAATGAGATACCATCTCACACCAGTTAGAATGGCAATCATTAAAAAGTCAGGAAACAACAGGTGCTGGAGAGGATGTGGAGTAATAGGAACACTTTTACACTGTTGGTGGGACTGTAAACTAGTTCAACCATTGTGGAAGTCAGTGTGGCGACTCCTCAGGGATCTAGAACTAGAAATACCATTTGACCCAGCCATCCCATTACTGGGTATATACCCAAAGGACTATAAATCATGCTGCTATAAAGACACATGCACACGTATGTTTATTGCGGCATTATTCACAATAGCAAAGACTTGGAACCAAGCCAAATGTCCAACAATGATAGACTGGATTGAGAAAATGTGGCACATATACACCGTGGAATACTATGCAGCCATAAAAAATGATGAGTTCATGTCCTTTGTAGGGACATGGATGAAATTAGAAATCATCATTCTCAGTAAACTATCGCAAGAACAAAAAACCAAACACCGCATATTCTCACTCATAAGTGGGAATTGAACAATGAGATCACATGGACACAGGAAGGGGAACATCACACTCTGGGGACTGTGGTGGGGTTGGGGGAGGGGGAAGGGATAGCATTGGGAGATATACCTAATGCTGGATGATGAGTTAGTGGGTGCAGCACACCAGCATGGCACATGTATACATATGTAACTAACCTGCACAATGTGCACATGTACCCTAAAACTTAAAGTATAATAAAAATAAATAAATAAATAATAAGAACTGGCAACAACTAATTCTATAACAAGGAGAACCATCATAAAAAATAATGAGGGAAAAATAAATTCTCAAATGCAGAAAACAAAAAAGTATTTGTTGCTAGCAGACCTACCCTTAAAAAATGGATAAAATAATTTTTTTTCAAATAGTAAAAGAGCATGTCTTGGAGCCTCAGGAAGGAAGAATCAATAATGGGAGAAGGAGACATGTGAGTGATATGGTTTGTATTGGTATTCCTTCCAAACTCTCAGGTCGAATTGGAGGAGAAACCTGGTGGGAGGTGGTTGGATCACGGGGTGAACTTCCCCCATGCTGTTCTCATGAAAATGAGTGGGTTCCCATGAGATCTGATGGTTTAAAAGTGTGTGGCACAACCCCCTTCTGTCTGTCTGTCTCTCTCTCACACGCGCACGCTTTCACTTGCACTCTTGCTCTTGCTCTCGCTCTCTCTCCTGACACCATTGTGAAGAAGGTAGTTGCTTCTCCTTTGCCTTCTGCCATGATGGTAAGTTTCCTGAGCCCTCCCAGTCATGTTTCCTATTAAGCCTGCAGAACTTTGAGTCAATTAAACCTCTTTTCTTCATAAATAATCCAGCCTCAGGTAGCTCTTTATAGCAGTGTGAAAACAGACTAATACACTGAGTAAGAACAATAGTTTTCTAAACAATGTATGATGGTCAAAGTCAAAATTATAAAACCATTTGATATTCAAGATAATAATATATAAAAGTGGGAATGGTAAAAGGACCTAAATAAAAACAAGGTTTCCACTCTTTATTTGAAGTAGTAAAATGTTGATCCCAATAAACTGTGATAAGATACATATGTATATTTCAATAGATACAGTTGTTACTAAGAATATAATTCAAAGTGATATTCTTAAAAAACATTGAAGTAAATCAAAATGGAATCTTACTGAATTACACAAAGTGTTTGAATAATTCACAAGAAGGTAAGAAAAGAAAAACAGGAATAGGGAACAGTGGACATAAACATTTTTTAAAAAAGGTATATTTATTTCATCTCAATAAATAATTTCAATGCAAATGGTCTAAATACACTAATTAGAAGACAATGATTAATAGAGTTTGTTTTTATACAGTGACCCAACTATACGCTGCATGACAGATGTGGAATTGCAATGGAAAGTATTTATCAAACTTTTAACCAGGTGAAATTAAAACTTCAGTGTGTATTTTTCTCCTGTTACAACAGTTGAGACCTCTGGTCTGTTTTCAGTCTTCCGTTTTCTGAGAGTCTTGTTGGAGCCTACATGTGTGTGAACAGTTCAGAGTTGGCCGCAGGTTTGTGGAAGGTTTATATGCAGACTTAAAGCCGCCACCTTCTTTAGTTACCTCCTCAGTTTCTAGACACTCTGATAACCTACATTCTTTCTTTGACACCTCAATCTAAAATTATTGTTATTGCTATTCCTGCCTGAGTTTTTGTGGCCCCATATAATGCAAACCTGAAGAAACACCAGGGAAAATACTTTTGAAACACAGATCTTATCCAGTGATATACGTATTATCAGAGTCACATTCTTTCCAATTTTTCTCTACTCTTGACTCCAATTCGTGAACAGTTTATAATTGTTATATACAGGAAGATTATTCTTATGCAAGCTATTTCACCACTATTACTGGAACTGGGACTTCACCTGGGCACTTTAGAAGTTAACAATGTTTCCTAAAGAAGGTCATAGTATTAATCGTGCTTGTTTTCCCCTTGCATTTTCTGATGCTTTGACATCTTACTGTCCTTGCTGACATTGGAGGAATTGCCCTTCCCTGGAATAGCTAATTCCTAGAGATAAGAAACAACTACCCTGGGAGCACACCTTTCAAATGAACACCAAACAATCCCAAGCCCACACCCCTAACCACCTCCTCTATGGAGCTATCATTCTTTGGGCCATTATTCTCCTTTTTTAATCATCCCAAGGCCAGGTATCAGACGAATAGAGACAACCTCTATACCTCAGAGCCTGCAGATATTATTCATACTTACAAACCTAAATTGGCTGGTCCTGCCTCACTTGTTTCTTCCCATGAAAACCACAATAAAGGCTCTTGTCCATGTTTTCCTCTCATTTCCTCTGCCTCCTGACTAACCTTGGTGCTTCCCTGTGTGGTCTTGTGTGGCATGTCTTGCCTCCTGTTTCTAGGGATATTTAGGTATAAAAACTTATTTTATGACAGTCGTTTTCATGTCTGCATGTCTTACCATACCTAATTGAAACAAATCTCAAGTGCCCTTAAAACAACCATTCAGTAGGGTTTGAGAATTTCCTGAAGTAGTTCTATCTTACATAAGTTTGGGAAACAGATGAACTAAGCCATAAGAAGGAAGTAATGTCTAAGTTAAACCTTGAAGGGCGAGTAGGAGTTAGTTTCATTTAAAAGCCCAGAGAGAAATAACAACAAGTATGAAAAGAAGTAGGGTGAGAAAACACAAAGATCTGCAACATTGCTGGAAGATAGTTGTCAAAATTGGGAGCCAGAGAAGAAGGCTCAGATTATGGTACATGTGGTGATGGCCTCATACATATTACTCAGGAGGTTGGGCTTTAACTGGCTTTAAATTGAGAAATGACATGATTAGGATGCATCTAGATCTTTTGCGTTCTTGTCTTTTGTGTTTTTAGTATACAAGTTGCCACCCCACCAGAATCATCAACTAATATTGTTCTTTTTGCCATCCTAAACTTGAAGGAAAGTGGAGTTGTTGCACATGGCTATGATCACAGCATAATCAGTTTTCAAATTGTCAAATGGCACCGCACGAAACATCTTGTTGGATTTATTTAAAGACTGCATGAAGAGAATTAAAAATGAGCTAAAGAAAATTGACTGAAATCAACTGTAGTTTAGGAAATTCACTATGTTGAAATATGTGCTTTTAAATAACATGTAGGGGGCAAACAATCTATAATCAGTCAAGTAGAATCTGGTTGTCAATATGTAAAAGCAAAGCCAGGATAATCATGGTAAAGACATGTCTGATGGTTAATTTGGAAAGGACAAATGCCTATGACATTGACATTATTGCAGAGAAAACAGAAAAATATTTGGAAGACGAAAGGAAAAATGAACATTTTGTATTTGTAGTGCAAAGCACGTTGACTGTGGCAGAAACTGGTTTTTGTTTTGTTTTGTTTTGTGGGGAGCATGTCACGAAAATATATGCAAAGATTAAACTGCAACAGGTTGGGTCAGTGCAATGCTACATAAACAGTATGAGAGTTTTTGAATTAAACTGGCTCATGCAACAAAATTATGTAATATCGTAGAAACAAAATCTGAGTGTATAAGCTCATAGTACTGCAAGGATCCCTGAAACCCATTAATACAAAATCCTGTGTTATTATTCCTCCTCATTGTTCTTTTTACTTATAAAAGCTAATTTCTTTAATTCTTGCCTTTGAGTCTGTTTATTTTCTTAGAATTTGCTATGGGTAATATTAATCTACTAATGAAATCAAAGTTTCCTCCAGGGCAGTAACATTTTCTGTTTTAGATATCAGCATATGCTCAGTGCTTAGTGTAGATTAGGTTTTTCTATATACATATGATATTTGTACAGATGGATGAATGAGCAAATGAAGGAATTTTTACTGGACATTTAAATAAAGAAATAATAATAAACTATTACTTTTTTACCATTTACTATGCTTGGGACTTTTTGACTATTGATTATTGTTACACATTATAATATATAATATTAAATTCACAAACATCTTTTTTTTTTTTTTGAGACGGAGTATCGCTATGTCGCCCAGACTGGAGTGCAGTGGTGTATTCTCGGCTCACTTAACCTCCACCTCCGGGTTCAAGCGATTCTCCTGCCTCAGCCTCTTGAGTACCTGGTATTACAGGTGCAGGCCAAGATGCCCAGCTATTTTTTTTGTATTTTTAGTAGAGATGGGGTTTCACTGTGTTAGCCAGGATGGTCTCGATCTCCTGACCTCGTGATCCACCCACCTCAGCCTCCCAAAGTGCTGGGATTACAGGCATGAGCCACCACGCCCAGCATTAAATTCACAAACATCTTAAGACCAATGTTATTCGCATCAATTTTAAATAGAAAATGGATGTCCTGAGTGGGGTAAGCTACTGCCCAAATTGACAGACAACAGCAGATTTGGAATTTAAGCTCATCTAGTCATCTTCCCTAACCAAAATTACCAGTGATAGGTACAATCAGTGGGGAAAGAGACAATTTAAAATGTGGACAGAAAAGGTGTAAATTAACTTTGTGCACTTAGATACACTATTTTACCTCTCTCAATTCAATATCCTCAATATTCAAATGAAGAGAGTCATGATAATTGCCTTAGGGAATTATAAAACTAAATGAGTAGTTCTTGTAAAATTCCTAACACAATGGGTACTAACAAGTAATAATGATAACAATAATCAAATTAATATGTTGTGACTTAGGAATTCACAATTTTTATTCATGCATCTGATTTTCAATAAAAAAAGATGAAATTAATATTTATATATATATATTATACTTTAAGTTCTGGGATATATGTACAGAATGTGCAGGTTTGTTACATAGGTATACATGTTCCACGGTGTTTTGCTGCACCCATCAACCCGTTATCTACATTAGGTATTTCTCCTAATGTTATCCCTTCCTTAGCCCCAACCCCATGACAGTGTGTGATGTGTGTGATGTTCCGCTCCCTGTGCCCATATGTTCTCATTGTTCAACTCCCACTTGTGAGTGAGAACATGTGGTGTTTGGTTCTCTGTTCCTGTGTTAGTTTGCTGAGAATGATGGTTTCCAGCTTCATCTATGTCCCTGCAAAGAACATGAACTCATTCTTTCTTATGGCTGCATAGTATTCCATGGTGTACATGTGCCACATTTCGTTTATTCAGTCTAACATTGATTGGCATTTGAGTTGGCCCTTAGCCTTTGCTATTGTGAATAGAGTGCAATAAACATACATGTGTATGTGTCTTTATAGTAGAATGATTTATAATCCTTAAGGTATATATCCAGTAATGGGATTGCTGGGTCAAATGGTATTTCTAGTTCTAGATCCTTGAGGAATTGCCGCACTGTCTTCCACAATGATTGAACTAATTTATACTCCCACCAACAGTGTAAAAGCTTTCCTATTTCTCCACATCCTCTCCAGCATCCATTGTTTGCTGGCTTTTTAATAATTGCCATTCTAACGGGCATGAGATGATATTTCACTGTGGTTTTGATTTGCATTTCTCTAATGACCAGTGATGATGAGCTTTTTTTCATGTTTGTTGGCTGCATAAATGTCTTCTTTTGAAAAGAGTCTGCTCATACCCTGCACCCATTTTTTGATGGGGTTGTTTTTTTCTTGTAAATTACCTTAATTACCTTGTAGATTCTGGATATTAGACCTTTGTCAGATGGATAGATTACAAAAATGCTCTCCCGTTCTGTAGGTTGCCTGTACACTCTGATGAGAGTTTCTTTTGCTGTGCAGAAGCTCTTTAGTTTAATTAGATCCCATTTGTCAATTTTGGCTTTTGTTGCCATTGCTTTTGGTGTTTTAGTCATGAAGTCTTTGTCCATGACTATGTCCTGAATGGTATTACCTAGGTTTTCTTCTAGGGTTTTTATGGTTTTAGGTTTTACATTTAAATCTTTAATCCATCTTGAGTTAATTTCTGTATAAGATGTAAGGAAAGCATCCAGTTTCAGTTTTCTGCATATGGCTAGCCAGTTTTCCCAGCACCATTTATTGAATAGGGAATCCTTTCCCCATTGCTTGTTTTTCTCAGGTTTGTCAAAGATCAGATGGTTGTAGATGTGTGGTGTTATTTCTGAGGCCTCTGTTCTTTTCCATTGGTCTATATATCTGTTTTGGTACAATACCATGCCGTTTTGGTTACTGTAGCCTTGTAGTATAGTTTGAAGTCAGGTAGTGTGATGCCTCAAGCTTTGTTCTTTTTGCTTAGGATTTTCTTGGCTATATGGGCTCCTTTTTAGTTCCATATGAAATTTAAAGTAGTTTTTTATAATTCTGTGAAGAATGTCAATGGTAGCTTGATGGGAATAGCATTGAATCCATAAATTACTTTGGGTAATATGGCCATTTTCACGATATTGATTCTTCCTATTCATGAGCATGGAATTGTTTTCCATTTGTTTGTGTCCTCTTTGATTTCCTTGAGCAGTGGTTTGTAGGTCTCCTTGAAGAGGTCCTTCATGTCCCTTGTAAGTTGGATTCCTAGGTATTTTATTCTCTTTGTAGCAATTGTGAATGGGAGTTTGCTCATGATTTGACTCTCTGTGTGTCTATTATTGGTGTACAGGAATGCTTGTGATTTTTGCACATTGATTTTATATTCTGAGACTTTGCTAAAGTTGCTTATCAGCTTCAGGAGTTTTGGGGCTGAGACAATGGGGTTTTCTATATATACAATCATGTCACCTGCAAAGAGAGATAATATGACTTCCTCTCTTCCTGTTTGAATGCACTTTCTTTCTTTCTCTTGCCTGATTGCCCTGGTCAGAAATTTCAATACTATGTTGAATAGGAGTGGTAAGAGAGGGCATTCCTTGTCTTGTGCTGGTTTTCAAAGGGAATGCTTCCAGCTTTTGCCCATTCAGTATGATATTGGCTGTGGGTTTGTCATAAATAGTTTTTATTATTTTGAGATATGGTCAGTTAATACCTAGTTTATTGAGTGTTTTTAGCATGAAGCGATGTTCAGTTTTATCGAAGGCCTTTTCTGCATCTATTGAGATAATCATGTGGTTTTTGTCATTGGTTCTGTTTATGGGATGGATTACGTTTATTGATTTGCATTTTTTGAACTAGCCTTGCATCCCAGGGATGAAGCCAATTTGATTGTGGTGGATAAGCTTTTTAATGTGCTGCTCAATTCACTTTGCCAGTATTTTATTGAGGATTTTCGAAGTTCATCAGGGATATTGGCCTGAAATTTTCTTTTTTTGTTGTGTCTCTGCCAGGTTTTGATATCAGGATGATGCTGGCCTCATAAAATGTGTTAGGGAGGAGTCCCTCTTTTTCTATTGTTTGGAATAGTTTCAGAAGGAATAGTGCCTGCTCTTGTTTGTATGTCTGGTAAAATTCGGCTGTGAATCCATCTGGTCTCGGACTTTTTTTGGTTGGTAGGCTATTAATTACTGCCTCAATATCAGAACTTGTTATTGGCCTATTAAGGGATTGGACTTCTTTCTGATTAGTCTTGGGCGGGTGTATGTGTCCAGGAATTTATCCATTTCTTCTAGATTTTCTAGTTTATTTGGGTAGAGGTGTTTACAGTATTCTCTGATGGTAGTTTGTATTTGGGATCAGTGGTGATCCTCTCTTTATCATTTTTTATTGTGTCCATTTGATTCTTCTCTCTTTTTTTCTTTATTAACCTGTCTAGCAGTCTATCTATTTTGTTAATCTTTTCAAAAAGCCAGTTCCTGGATTCATTGATTTTTGAAGGTTTTTTTTGTGTCTCTATCTTCTTTTGTTCTGCTCTGATCTTAGTTATTTCTTGTCTTCTGCTAGCTTTTGGATTTGTTTGCTCTTGGTTCTCTATTTGTTTTAATTGTGATGTTAGGGTGCCAATTTTAGATCTTTCCTGCTTTGTCTGTGGCCAGTTAGTGCTATAGATTTCCCTCTAAACACTGCTTTAGCTGTGTCCCAAAGATTTTGTTATGTTGTCTCTTTTTTCTCATTGGTTTCAAAGAACTTATTTATTTCTGCCTTAATTTTGTTATTTACCCAGTAGTCATTCAGGAGGAGGTTGTTCAGGTTCCATGTAGTTGTGCGGTTTTGAGTGAGTTTCTTAATCTTGCATACTAATTTGATTGCACTGTGGTCTGAAAGACTGTTTGTTATGATTTTCTTTCTTTTGCATTTGCTGAGAAGTGTTTTATTTCCAATTATGTAGCCAATTTTAGAATGAGTGCTATGCAGTGCAAAGAAGAATGTATATTCTGTTGATTTAGGGTGGAGAGTTCTGTTAGGTCTGCTTGGTCCAGAGCTGAGTTCAAGTTCTTGTTAAGATCCTTGTTAATTTTCTGTCTCATTGATCTGTCTAATATTGACAGTGGGGTGTTAAAGTCTCCCACCATTATTGTGTTGAGAGTCAAAGTCTCTTTGTAGGTCTCTAAGAACTTGCTTTATGAATCTGGGTGCTCCATTATTGGGTGCATATATATTTAGGTTAGCTCTTCTTGTTACATTGATCCCTTTACCATTATCTAATGCCCTTCTTTGTCTTTTATGATCTTTGTTGGTAAAGTCTATTTTATCAGAGACTAGGATTGCAATCCCTGCTTTTTTTTTTCTTTCTATTTGCTTGATAAACCTTCCTCCATCTCTTCATTTTGAGCCTACATGTGTTTTTGCATGTGAGGTGGGTCTCCTGAATACAGCACACTGATGGATCTTGACTCTATCTAATTTGCTAGTCTGTATCTTTTAATTGGGGCATTTTGCCCATTTACATTTGAGGTTAATATTTTTATGTGTGAATTTGATCCTGTGATTACGATGCTAGCTGGTTATTTTGCCCATTAGTTGATGCAGTTTCTTCATAGTGTCGATGGTCTTTACATTTTTGTATGTTTTTGCAGTGACGGGTACAGTCTTTTCCTTTCCATATTTAGTGCTTCCTTCAGGAGCTCTTGTAAGGCAGGCCTGGTGGTGACAAAATCCCTCAGCATTTGCTTGTCTGTAAAGGATTTTATTTCTCCTTCACTTATGAAGCTTAGTTTGGCTGGATATGAAATTCTGGGTTGAAAACTCTTTTCTTTAAGAATGTTGAAAATTGGCTCCCATTCTCTTCTGGCTTGCAGGGTTTCTGCAGAGGATCTGCTATTAGTCTGATGGTCTTCTCTTTTTGGGTAACCCAACCTTTCTCTATGGCTGCCCTTAACATTTTTTCCTTCATTTCAACCTTGTTGCATCTGATGACTGTGTGTCTTGGGGTTGCTCTTCTCGAGTAGTATCTTTGTAGTGTTGTCTGTATTTCCTGAATTTGAAGGTTGACCTGTCTTGCTAGATTGGGGTAGTTCTCCTGGATAATATTCTGAAGTGTGTTTTCCAACTTGGTTCCATTCTCCCTGTCCCCTTCAGGAACACTAGTCAGACATAAGTTTGGTCTCTTCACATAGTCTCATATCTTTTGGAGGCTTTATTCATTCCTTTTCATTCTTTTCCCTCTTTTCTTGTCTTCATGCTTTATTTTATTAAGTTGATCTTCAATCTCTGACATCCTTTTTTCCACTTAATAGAGCTGGCAATTGATATTTGTGTATGTTTCACAAAGTTCTCATGCTCTGTTTTTCAGCTCCATCAGGTCATTTATGTTCTCTCCAAACTGGTTATTCTAGTTAGCAGTTCCTATAACCTTTTATCAAGGTTCTTAGCTTCCTTGCATTAGATTAGAACATGCTCCTTTAGCTTGGAGGAGTTTGTGATTACCCACTCTCTGAAGCCTACTTTTGTCAATTTGTCAAACTCATTCTCTGTCCGGTTTTTCCCCTTGCTGGTGATGAGTTGTGACCCTTTGGAGGAGAAGAGGCTTTCTGGTTTTTGGTATTTTCTGCCTTTTTATGCTGGTTTTTCCTCACTTTCATGGATTTATCTACCTTTGGTCTTTGCTGTTGATGAGTTTTTCCTTCAGATGGAGTTTTTGCATGGTCATCCTTTTTCTTGATGTTGATGCTATTGCTTTCTGTTTGTTAGTTTTCCTTATAACAGTCAGGCCCTTCTTCTGCAGGTCTCCTGAAGTTTTCTGGGGGTCCATTCCAGACCCTGTTTGCCTGGGTATCACCAGCAGAGGCTGCAGAACAGCAAAAATTGCTGCCTGTTCCTCCCTCTGGAAGCTTCATCCCAGACGGGCACCAAATGCAAGGCAGAGCTCTCCTGTATGAGGTGTCTGTTGACACCTGCTGGGAGGTGTCTCCCAGTCAGGAGGCACAGGGGTCAGGGACCCACTTGAGGAGGCAGTCAGTCCCTTAGCAGAGCTCGAGTGAGCGCTGTTCTGGGAGATCTGCTGCTTTCTTCAGAGCTGGCAGACCAGAACATTTAAGTCTACTGAAGCTGTGCCCACAGCGACCCCTCCCCCAGGTGCTCTGTCCCAGGGAGATGGGAGTTTTATCTATAATCCCCTGACTGGGGCTGCTGCCTTTCTTTCAGAGATGACCTGCCCAGAGAGGGGGAATCTAGAGAGACAGTCTGGCTACAGTGGCTTTGGCAAGCTGTGTGGGCCCCGCCCAGTTCAAACTTCCCAGCCTCTGTTTACACTGTGAGGGGGAAAACCACCTACTCAAGCCTCAGTAATGGTGGACTCCCCTCCCCCCACCAAGCTCAAGTGTCTCAGGTCAACTTCAGACTGCTGTGCTGGCAGTGAGAATTTCAAGCCAGTGGATCTTAGCTTGCTGGGCTCCATGTGGGTGGGATCCACTAAGCAAGACCACTTGGCTCCCTGGTTTCAGCCCCCTTTCCAGGGGAGTAAATGGTTCTATCTTGCTAGTGTTCCAAGTGCCACTGGGGTATGAAAAAACTCCTGCAGCTAGCTCAGAATCTGCCCAAAAGGCCACCCAGTTTTGTGCTTGAAACCCAGGGCCCTTGTGGTGTAGGCACTCAAGGGAATCTCCTGGTCTGTGGGTTGAAAAGACCATGGGAAAAGTGTAGTATATGGGATGGAGTGCACCATTCCTCACAGCATGGTCCCTCATGCCTTCCCTTGGCTAGAGGAGGGAATTCCTTGACCCTTTGTGCTTCCTGGGTGAGGTGACACCCCACCCTGCTTCAGCTCGCCCTCAATGGGCTGCACCCACTGTCTAACCAGTCCCAGTGAGATGAACTGGATACTTCAGTTAAAAATGCAGAAATCACCCACCTTCTGCATTGGTCTCGCTGGGAGCTGTAGACTGGAGCTGTTCCTATGCAGCCATCTTGCCCAGGAATCAAAGTTAATATTAATATTTCTTCTTCACATAACCATAGTCCTCAGTTGTCACCTGACAAAGGAGTAAAATTCAAAACTGTAGCTGATTAGCATGTTGGCTATGCAGGCAAGAATGGCCAAAAGAAAAATAATTTACAGAAAATCCCAACTGTAATGTTCAGTGAGGTTTGAGGACTTTCTACTTTATTGCCAAAGCTGTCAAGGATCACTTGGGTCACCCTTCTACTGATCCCTTGGTCCTTATACGTACATATTTATTTCTCAAGACTAATACTGCCCACCCAAGGAGACTTAACTGCTGTATCAAAATATTTTTTATTTAGATACCATCTGTATTTGAGAAAATCATGAGTAGAAAATTAGCCTTTCAATAGTCCTCAAAGTATCTTAGCTGCTTACAAAAAATATTGTACAAACATATCCTTAAACTAAGTGTTACATCTCAGGGTTTCATCTTTTCCCATGTATAGGCTGGCAAAAATACAACAGCTCCTCAGAAGAGTTTTAGAAATCTGATAAATTCAAAAGCAGATGGAAGGACAGAAGTCATTCCTGTGACTAAATTTCTTTAGACACACAGATGGGATTAAATACTAAATAAATGTTAACCAACAAGTTTTTAAAATTGATGCATATAGCTAAGAAAAAATAAAAGCTAGTGATCCAAAAGTAATTACTCTCCTTGTTATTTTCAATTATGTGCCAATAAAATGTTAAGCATATGATATGGACTCTTATGATTATTAATTTGTCGGGTGAGGATGATGGCCTTGATTAATGAGAATGATGACAAACATGGAAAAATAAATATGTGTATGGAATTTCCACTTACATCTAGAATAATTTATTAACTTTAAGATAGTTTGTTAACAATTAGATAATTTATTAACTTTAAGATAGATTCTCATAGAATCTTTCTATGGGAAAGATTCTGTGTGGGTCAGTGGAAGATGAAGTGGGAAGAAAAGGTAAAGAATGGTGTTATTGGGCTGGGTGTGGTGGCTCACACCTGTAATTCCAGTGCTTTGGGAGGCTGAGGCAGGTGGATCACTTGATGTCAGGAGTTCGAGACCAGCCTTGCCAACATGGAGAAACCCTGTGTCTACTAAAAAAAAAATAATAATAATCTTACAAAAATTAGCCAGGCATGGTGGTGTGTGCCTGTAATCCCAGCTACTCAGGAGACTGAGGCAGGAGAATTACTTGAACCTCAGAGGTGAAGGTTGTAGTGAGCCCAGATTGCACCACTGCACTCCAGCTTAGGCAACAGAGTGAGACTCTATCTCAAAATAAAAAAGAAACAATGGTGTTATTTTTTTCAAAGGACACACAATGGTAGAGAAACAGACAAAAATAATGCTTTTATTCAGAGGGACAATATTTCTCTACTAAATTGAACCTATATATAGCATGAGCCCTCAATAAAAGAACTTGGCTGCTCTACATCTTGTTAGCTGTACAATCATGGGCAAATTAGTTAACCCCTGTAACCCTCTGTCACTTCAGTTGCAAAGTTTGGTTACCCACTTATATAAGATATTTATGAAAAATGAGTAATGCTTATAAACCTACTTAATATGGTGTCTGGTACCTAGAATGCTGTGTCACTGTTAGCTCTGATTGTTATTTAAGGAACAGTGAATGGTCTATAACACAGGTGTAGTGATAGCAGGTATGGTAGACTCTGTAAGCTTGAAAAGAAACTCGCAAGAGGCAATAATGCCCAGTTGATCTTCTAGTACTTTCATTTTAACAGACAACAATGACACAGATGTGCACATGTAGTTTTCTTTAGATTTTCTCTTATTCTTGTAGCTTCATTTTCTAAAAACTTTAGTACATCATATGGAGTTTTTAATCCAAATGCTCCTATTAACATTTTATAGTGATAGAAGGAATTCCACTGTATTCTATGAAAAGTAAGAGTTACACCCGAAGAGCTGAAAGCTTTAACTGGCATTGATTCTCAGGTTGGCTCTGTTCCTATGTTTGGGCAGACATTAATTTAATCAGAGCTAGAATCTGCCTGCAGCAAAGACTCAGCAGCTTGGGAAATTGAGCCTTCTGCTCCCCTCACTTTTGAATACATCATTTGGAATTGGTGGTATTTACATGAATTTATTGCAGAGACATAGGTTGGATATTGTGTGCAAATTTATGTTTTATAAACATTCACACATTTCCATTTGAATGACATTAAGATTATTAAATGAGAGGTTTTTATACTTTATGCATTATGAGAGTATTCTATACTATGTCAGAATATATGAGGTATGTTTCGATGTGTAAACAGGGTTACTTTAAGAAATGCTACTTAACCATCTCTGAGCCTCAATTTCTTTATCTGTAAGATAGAGATAACAATTATAGAACTATTGAGCATTAAATTATATTGTTTCCATGTTCCAAGTCCAGAATCTGCCACTATGGTTCTTATTTAATAAATGATTGTTTGCATTACTATGTAGTCTAATTCATTGCTTTTTTACCTATGAGAAAACTAAATCTTAGAGGCAGAAAGTAAATTAACCGGGGAATTGGAGTTACCCAGTAGAAGAGCTGGGATTGAAACTCTAGTCTCCCAATGCCCTCATCAATATTCTTTTTAGTGTGAGAGTAATAATAGCTGAAACTGGAGATAGTGAACTAAGCTTCAGGAAAGGAACAAACCAAGCACTGAAACAGGGAGGCGCCAGAAAGAAAGAATTAAAATATAACTACAAATCTGAGTCCCACAGATAATTACTTAGAAGAGTCTACTCTCTCTGAATCACTTTATATCTATTTTATACTGGCTACTTAATACTTATCATTTTATTCATAGAGTAGTGATGGCATGACATCCTTGTCTCTCTGCTTCTCAGTTGAAACACAGCTACTTGCAAATCAAAATTTTAAAGTTCTCAATTGAAAGATAGACTGTCAGGATAATTTATAGTTTATTTTCTTTCTGTTGTTATAGTTGTTATTTTGACATAAAAATTTGCAGTAGGCAGAATAATAGTCCCCAGGGATAGCCATGCCCTAATCCTCAGAACCTGCAAACATGTTATGTTACATGGCAAAGGGAAATAAGGGTGTAGAAGGAATTAATGTTGCTAATCCGCTGACCTTCAAATAAAGAATTAACCTAGATTATCTGGATGGGCCCGTTGTAATCATAAATGTCCTTAAAAATAAAAAGGGAGGCAAAAACTCCATGAAGACAATATTTCTTCCTGCCTTTGAAGAAATGTAACTAATTGAAGAAATCTAACTAATTTGACAGATATTTCAAATGGCAAGTGAAGGAAGTAAATCCTTTAAGGCTTAACTGTAAGAAAGAATGAAGTAAGGAGAGGGCAGATATTGCCAATTCTCTGGAAGCTGCTGCTGGAAGTTGGGATGTACACCTTCATGTATAGAGGTGTTCCCAGGAGAGCAGGAAGACCTTCATGCAGATAGCCCAGACAGGTGCTTAAGGTAATTAGGTTCTAGGCACCAAGCCTCAGCAGATTTCTGTGTTTTAAGTGTGTCTCTCAATCATCTCAGCTTCTGTTTTCAGCTCCACAACAGTGACTAATTTAAGTGGTGTTTGTGTGGAGGTGAAGCACTTGAGTGTTGCCTTACACTAAGGCATTGAATAAGACTAAGGCGTCTTTGCCTATTTGTTGAGAGTGTATGTGTATATGTACATATGTTTGTATGTGCATATGCACAAAACTCACTGAAATTAAAGTTGCCAGCCTGGAGGGAAGAAACCTTAGAGTTACAGTTCAACCACTTTCAATGAAATTTTTAAAATATGACTTTATTTTTGCTTACTTGACTTTGCATTTACAAATACCCTATATAGTTAAAGAATAGAATAAAATAAGATGAAGAAATGGTGCTGCAGAGCTACATATCTGAGCTCCCAAGATGAATACACTACGTACACACAGTGAATACAGATAGATAAAAATAAAATTTCACCCCTCTTTTGGCAGAGTAAGTTGGAAAGAATTGAGGCAGACATATATTTCCTTTTATCTCATATCCCACCTAGATTTTTGTGAAAATTATTTCCTTCTCAATTAAGTTATATGTTATCTTCTTTCCCTCAGTTCCTGAAAACATGTTCCCCTGTGATTCCTAGTACTCAGCCATGCCCTGTTCTACCTCTATTCCGGAAATGACTCTGCCCTTTCTTTTCAAATAAGTTAAAGAGGGGATGTTGGTGACTTGGGATAAGAGATTTTTTTTTTTTAATGTATCCAGAAAGTTTTTAGTTTACAAATAAAGTACTTTTGTAATAGGTTGAAATATAATTGAGTATGAATATTAATTTTACCAGTTACTGGCTGATTGGTCTTACCTTACTCTTTCAGTATTTATTTTCTCCTTATATAATCTGAAATACTTTGTTTAATAGCACCATCTGACATGCATTTTTCAAATAATCAACTTATTTACTTCATTCTTGCCTGTCTCTGCCCACAATAGTGAAAACTATGGTGGCAGCAATTTTTCTTTTTTGTGTTTATGTATAATACTGCACGCTCCTCCTCCCACCCAGTTTTAGAATAGTACCTACCAAGAGGAGGTACACAATTAATATTCGTTTCTTAAATTAGTAATGTCCCAACTCACACTTATATTATCAGTAAAATGCAGCTACTGAAATGTGCTTCATGAGTTAATTGTAAATACAAAAAAAAAAAAAATTAGCCTGGTGTAGTGTTGGGTGCCTGTAATCCCAGCTACTCGGGAGGCTGAGGCAGGGAGAATTGCTTGAACCCAGGAGGTGGAGGTTGCAGTGAGCAGAGATTGCACCACTGCACTCTAGCCTGGGAGACAGAGTAAGACTCCATCTCAAAAAAAAAAAAAAAGGAGGAAAATTAAAATGTGTAATGAATATAAAGTAATGAATATAGTGCCTTTTGTGTTCAATATTGATACATAATAATCAATCATAATATTGATACATAGTAGTCTTAATTTTTTTTCAAATAAAATAGCCAGTGTCAATGCTCTAATACAGGTACAAAATAGGTTAGAGTAATTTTACAGGGAAAGGGGATGGAGCATAGAGCAGAGGATTTGATTTTGGAGGAAAGGACGGCATAAGCTTATGTACACAACAGAACTGTTGGGTCTAATAGTCTTTTCTGCGAGGATCCAAATGTTCTGTGTGCTGTCCAGTATGGTAGCTGGTACCCGCATATGGTGATAAAGCCCTTCAAATAAGAGTAGTGCAACTAAGGAATTACATTTTTTTTTTTTAGTTAATTAATTAACATTTAAAGTTAAACAGCCCCATGTGGTTGGTGGCTACACGATGACAGAGCATGTCTTGAGCAGTGGTTTACAAAATTAAATGGGTTTAAGGAAGACTTACCTGGAAGCACTTATTACAATGCAAATTTTCAAGCTTTACCTTGGAAGTTATTTTGTGTTAGACCTGGAGGTGAAGCCTAGGACTCAGCAGTTTGAGGAATCCATTTTGGGTTACTGAAGGAGGAGCTCCATGACCTGCACTTTGGTCCTGTCTTTGTGCCAATTCCTGGAGGTCTCTTTCTGTCATTCTGTCTTTGCTTGTGAAGTGTCTCCCTATCTTTAAATTCCATTCACTTTCAGTCTTATCTGTGGCTTTTCCCAATAGTCCAGAAATAAAATTTTATTTAGGAAGTAGAGCTGCTGCTTTTATTCCATTTGATGTTATTTTTTCAAGTGTGCTGACTTATAATTCCATTATCGTTATCATCTCTAAATTTAATCCTTCTTATACTTTCAGAAAGTCAAAACCTTATTGTAAGTAGGATGGGAAATTCTGGTGGTTGCACAATTATATCTAGGATAAATTTAGTAATGCCCATTTTGCAAATTTTTAAATATGTCCAAAGACCCTTCTGAGGAAGATTGAATTTTGGAAACCAAGGGGAAAAACCAAGGGGAACTTTGCAATTCTTATGATAAAACTGATAACCGAAAAACTCAGGACCAAGAGCTTATCACTATTGTTCGCTTTCCTCCATGTGCTGAGTTTTTGGAGGTCAAAGCCAAGATGGTCATGTTCAAAAGCTGGTGATGATTAAGATTTATTGACAACCCCATATTCTGAGAAGGATTATATTTCTGAAACTTCATGAATATAAAAGCTGTTTCTGTCCTTTCCCTGCTATAGTTGCAACAGTTGGGATACATAGGTACATCAGTTACTATGCTTTTGGCTGGAAGAAAAAAAATACCTGAAAAAGCATGAACATGGCTTAGATAATAAAGTAGCAAAGATGATTATTCACAAACTAAGAAATCTGGAGAGAGGCTATTGTGGCATTGGTTCAATGGCTCAATAATGCCATCACTGTTCCAACTTTTTCTGCTTTTGGTTCTGTTATAGCTTGCATATTTATTTTCCATTTTCAATCTTGTAAACTTGTGACAAGATGGTTGTCACAGATTTATACACATCACTCCCAAAGACACAAAGGAAGAGGGTGGGATACTTCTTGGAGCTATCTCTTTATCAGGGAGGGAAATTTTGTCATACGTGAAAAAAAAAGACATTTTTGCATATCTTATTGCCCAGAATTTTGATCCCTCATGGCTCTTAGCAGCAAAAAAGGCTTGGAAAGCAAGGATCCAACATTTTCAGTCTCTATGGTAGGGATCGGTCTCTGCCAGAAAGGAAGAAAGATAAAGAAAAATGTGTGTTGTTAGGCAAACAATTTCTGCCAGAAGAGAATATGGACTCGCTATGGGTGGATTCAAATTTTATAGAAATTTAGAGGATGTTTATGAAGACATTTCCATCTTGAAATTAGTATAGAAGACTTTCTACCCAGTGGATGTCATCTGGGAAATTCTTCCCTTCCTCAGAGTGTAGAGAAAATGAAATAATCACTAGACAAGAGGAATGAGCAATAAGACAGAAAAAGAATCCTGAACTTAAATAAAACAAGGCTCTAACATTTTGACCAGAACAGAATTTGGGGATGGAGTATAGAATAAATTCTTTATAGCTCTCAGTCTTCTATTGAACTGCCATTGAATAAGATAAACAGTCTACCAGTGTGTGATGCAGAGAAACACAGCGTGAATCAAAGCAGGCAATGTTATTGCTTTCCAAGGCAGTGGTTTAACTAGACTGAGAGTACTATATCTGGTATTTGTCACTGTTTCTTACATGGGGTATAATTTCTCTTGAAGGACTATTGCACTGAGTCACTTAATGATACCAAGCTTCTAAGATTTAAGATGTAAAGGAAGAATGTTAAAAGTTGTGCATTTGTTCACTGGGAGGTAAAAGGGAGTTTAAATTCTTGTTTAGCCTTTGTAATTTCCATCACTGGCAAAGATGATTTCTCTCCCTCATTTTTTCTCTTTATACAGTACCAGTCCATATTCTGCTGCTACCTCCCTCGTTGACCGCTTTGACTTCAGCACTTTATGCGAGGGGCACAAGGAAAACAAGGAGTCAGTTCTGCTCTATGAATCATTTGTCAAAGGGAGATTTAAATGCATGTTCCTTACCTGCCTAGAGGAAAATACAGTAAATGCATTTTGAGGTAGAGAAAGTTATGTGTTCTTAATAACCAGCATATTTATTATGCCGTAAATAGGAAATTGTATATTTGCAGGTTGACAACTACAGCTGAATAGAATGATCAGCTTTGTCCACAGGCAAAATTACGAGGTGTGTAAGTGTGTGGTTCATCAATAGAATTAGTGTAACAAGGCAGACCTAGATTAATTTCCTGGCTCTGCTACTTGCTAACTGTGACAACTTAAGAAAGGTACATAACCACTCTGAGCTTCAGTTTCCTCATTTGTAGACTGGGGATAATAATAGTGCCCATTGATTTATGCTACAACAATATTAAATGAGATAATGTTTCTAAATTGTTGATTTAGGACCTGATATAGAGAAAGTATTTAATACGTATTAGCTACAATCATGACGGTGGTAATGCCAACAAAATCCAGGTAGGTAGGTAGTAGATATCTAAACAGCACTTTTCAGATAAGAGGACTGAAATGTTCATGAGTGTAAAAATATAATAAATAAAAGAGTAAAGGCCAGGCGCTGTGGCTCACGCCCGTAATCCCGGAACTTTGGGAGGCCGAGGTGGGCGGATCACAAGGTCAGGATATGGAGACCATCCTGGCCAACATGGTGAAACCCCGTCTCTACTAAAAACACAAAAATTAGCCGGGCGCGGTGGTGCGTACCTGTAGTCCCAGCTACTGAGGAGGCTGAGGCAGGAGAATCACTTGAACCCAGGAGGCAGAGGTTGCAGTGAGCCGAGATCACGCCACTGCACTCCAGCCTGGGTGACAGCGCGAGACTCCATCAAAAAAAAAAAATAATAAAAAATAATAATAAAAGGGTAAATACATTAAAAATGAATTGTTAGATGTATAATTATTGAAAACTTGGTTTGAAAGGACAAAAAGCCTACAAGATCAGTCTTTACACAGCAGGGCTAAATTCTTCCCTGCGTTTTGGCAGAATTCATTGTCCCCCCATAAATAATGCTATACTAGTCATATATTAATCATTTAGCATTAGCGGTTAAGAGAATACACTATTGCCTCACGAATCCAGGTGGTCCGTACCAATCTCAACATTAAGTAGGTTTTTGGCCTTGGCTGTTTAAATTCTGTGAGTAAGATTTTCCTTTGTAAACCAGGAACAGTTACAATAGCTATTCCATAGCATTGCTTTTGAGGATTACATAAACATTTTGTGAAAAGCACCTTAGAACAGTGCATCACATACAGTAAATATTCAATGAAATTTATGTATTATTACAGGAGGAAAGAAAGAAAATTCTATCAATTATAGGAGGAGAGATAGACTGGACCCCAACATATTGTAGCTTGGAATGGACATTCAACTCAAATCAGCTGGGAATAAAACATGATATTATTCTGCATATATTAGCATTTGGTGCCAAGAATAATAGTGACTTAAATAAAATGGAGACTTTTTTTTTTTCTCTGAAGATGTCTAGAGCAGAACGTTTCAGGAAGAAAGAAGCTTAAAGGGAATTTCCTCTCAAGCTTAGAGGACAGAACTCATTCTTACATAACACAATTATTGAGACTTGACACTTTTTAAGCACAGAAATTGCTTGGTAAAGCTTTATTATCTCATTCTTCAAGCGACATTTTGAATGTTCAGTAGTCACATGAGACTAATAACTACCTTAATGGAGAGTATAGGTATATAAAACGTATACAACCGCAGAAAGTCTATAGTGCTGCTATAGACTTCCTTAGGACTATCCTCCTCCCACCTTTGGAGGCACACAGTCCTTCCATCCATATTTACTGTATTCTTGTTACTTTTTATTTCTGTGGGTACACAGTAGGTGTATATATTTATGGGGTTCATGAGATATTTTCATACAGGCATGCAATGTGTAATAATCATATCTTGTAAAATGGGATATCCATACCCTCAAGCATTTATCTTTTGTGTTACAAACCATCCAATTATACTTTTTTAGCTATTTTAAAATGTACAATTAAATTTTTATCGACTATAGTCCCCCTGTTGTGCTATAAAATACTAGATCTTTTTCATTGATTCAAATTATTTTTTTTGTACCCATTAACCGTCATCACCTCTCCTCCAAACCTTACTTCCACCCCTTAATACCATTCCTAGCCTCTGGTAACCATCCTTCTAATCTCTATCTCCATGTGTTCAATTGTTTTGATTTTTACATCCCCAAAATAAGTGAGATCATGTGATGTTTGAATTTCTGTGCCTGGCTTATTTGACTTAACATAATGACTTCCAGTTCCATCCATGTTGTTGCAAATGACAGAATCTCGTTCTTTTTTTTAATGGCTGAATAGTACTTCATTGTGTGTAAGTACCACATTTTCTTTATCCATTCATCTGTTAATGAACACCTAGGTTGCTTCCAAATCTTGGCTATTGTGAGCAGTGCTGCAACAAACATGTAAGTGCAAATATCTCTTAGATACCTGATTTCTCTAATTTTGAAGATACACCCAACACTGAGATGGCTGGATCATATAGGAGCTCTATTTTTAGTTTTTTTAGGAACCTCCAAACTGTTCTCCATAGAGGTTGTACTAATTTACATTCCCACAAACAGCGTAAGAGAGTTCCCTTTTCTCCACATCCTCACCAGCATTTGTTATTGCCTGTCTTTTGGATATAAGCCATTTTAACTAGGGTGAGATGATGTCTCATGGTAGTTTTGATTTGCATTTCTTTGATGATCAGCAATGTTGGGTACCTTTTAATTTACCTCTTTGCTATTTGCATGTCTTTGAGAAATGCCTATCCAAATCTTTTGCCTATTTGTTGATCATATTATTAGATTTTTTTTCCTATGGAGTTGTTTGAGCTTCTTATATATTCTGGTTATTAATATCTTGCCCATGGATAGTTTGCAAATACTTTCTCCCATTCTGTGGGTTGTCTCTTCACTTTGTTGATTGTATTCTTTGCTGTGCAGAAGATGTTTAACTTGATATGATCCCATTTGTCTATCTTTGCTTGGGTTGCCTGTGTTTGTGGGGTATTACTCAAGAAATTTTTGCCCAGAACAATGTCCTGGAGACTTTCCCCAATTTTTTCTTGTAGTAGTTTCAGAGTTTGAGGTCTTAGGTTTAATTCTTCAATCGATTTTTATTTGATTTTTTGTATATGGTGAAAGATAGGGGTCTAGTTTCATTCTTCTCCATGTGGATATCTAATTTTCCCCGCACCATTTGTTGAAGAGACTGTTTTTTTCCCCAGTGTATGTTCTTGGCATCTTTGCTGAAATGAGTTTGCTGTAGGTGTGTGGATTTGTTTCTAGGTTCTCTATTCTGTTCATTGGTCTATGTGTCTCTTTTTATGCCAGTGCTGTGCTGTGTTGGTTCCTATAGCTCCTTAGTATAATTTGAAGCCAGGTAATGTAATTCCTCCAGTTTTGCTCTTTTTGCTCAGGATAGCTTTGGATATTCTGGGTCTTCTGTGGTTCCATGTAAATTTTAGAAATGATTTTTCTATTTATGTGAAAAGTATCATTCATATTTTGATAGAAATTGCATTGAATCTGTAGATTACTTTGGGTTATATGGACATTTTAACAATATTGATTTTTCCAATCCATAAACATGAAACACGTATTCATTTTTTTATGTTCTTTGCAATTTCTTTCATCAGTGTTTTATAGTTTTACTTGTAGAGATCCTCAGCTTTCTTGGTTAATTCTTAGGTATTTAATTTTATCTGTTGCTATTGTAATTGGGATTACTTTTCAATTTCTTTTTCCAATTCTTCACTCTTGGCATATAGAAATGCGACTGATTTTTATATGTTGATCTTGTATCCTGCAACGTTACTAAATTTCTCAGTTCTAATATCTTTTTTTGCTGGAATCTTTAGGTTTTTCCAAATATAAGATCATATCGTCTGCGAATAAGAATAATTTGACTTATTCCTTTCCAACTTGGATGCTCTATATTTTTTTCTCTTGTCTGATTGCTCTAGGTTTTCCAGTACTACGTGAAATAATGGTGGTAAAAGTGGGCACCCTTGTTGTGTTCCAGATCTTAGAGGAAAGGCTTTCAGTTTTCCCCATTCAGTATGATACTAGCTGTGGGTCTGTTGTATACAGCTTTTATTATGTGGAGGTATGTTTCATCTGTACTCAGTTTTTTTGTTGTTATTTTTTGTTTTTTGAGACGAAGTCTCACTCTGTTGCCCGGACTGGAGTGCAGTGGCACAATCTCGGCTCACCACAACCTCTGCCCCCTGGGTTCATGCGATTCTTCTGCCTCAGCCTCCCAAGTAGCTGGAACTAGAGGCGCGTGCCACTATGCCTGGCTAATTTCTGTATTTTTAGTAGAGATGGGGTTTCATTATGTTGATCAGGCTGGGCTCGAACTCCTTACCTTGTGATCCACTCACCTCAGCCTCCCAAAGTCCTGGGATTACAGGCTTGAGCCAACATGCTCAGCCAATACCCAGTTTTTTGAGGGTTTTTAATCATGAAGAGATGTTGAATTTTATCATATGCTTTTTTACCATCACTTGAAATGATGATATGGTTTTTGTGAACAATCTGAAAAAGAAATTTGAAAAGTAATCTCATTTATAATAGCCACACGTAAACTTTGTTTTCTGGTTGTTTTGTGGTCTGCTCTTCCTTCTTTTCTTCTTTACTGTCTTCCTTTTAGTAAAAGTGATTGTCTCTGATTGTATGATTTAATTTCTTTCTTTTGTGTCTGTGTATCCGTTGTATGTTTTTCAGTTGGAGGTTACCATGAGTCGTGCAAGTACTATCTTAGAACCTGTTATTTTAAACTGATGACAACTTAACACTGATTGCATAAACAAACACATAAAAAGAAAATTAATACAAACTCTACACTTTAACTATATTCTCCTACTTTTTAACCTTTTATTGTTTCTCTTCATGCCTTATTACACTATGTCTTGGAAAGTCGGTGTAGTTACTATTTTTGATTGGTTCATTTTTAGTCTTTCTACTTGAGTAGTTTACAACCAATGATTAAAGTGATATAAATTCTGTATTTTTCTGTTTACTTACTATTACCAGTGAGTTTTGTACCTTCAAAGGAATCCTTGTTCCTCATTAACGTTCTTTTTATCCAAATTGAAGAATTCCCCTCAGCATTTCTTCTAGGAGAGGCCTGGTGTTGATAAAATTCATCAGCTTTTATTTGTCTAGGAAAGTGTTTATTTTTCCTTTATGTTTGAAGGATATTTTCACTGGATATACTATTTTAGAATAAAATTTTTTTCCTTCAGCACTTTTAATATGGCATGACACACTCTCCTTTTCCACTGAAAAGTCTGCTGCCAGAAGTATTGGAACTCCATTGCGTGTTACTTCTTTCATTTATCTTGCTGCTCTTAGGATCCTTTCTTTATCCTTGACCTCTGGGAATTTGATTATTAAATGCCTTGAGGTAGTCTTCCTCAGATGAAATCTGCTTGGTGTTTTATAACATTCTTGTATTTCAATGTTGATATTTTTCTCTGGGTCTAGCAAGTTCTCTGATATTATCCCTTTGAATAAACTTTCTACCCCTATACCTTTCTCCGCCTCCTCTTTAAGGCCAATAACTCTTAGATTTGCTCTTTTGAGTCTATTTTCCAGATCTTGTAGGTGTGCTTTCTTGTTTTTTATTCTTTGTTCTTTTGTCTCCTTTCACTGTGTATTTTCAAATAGCATATCTTCAAGCTCACTCGTTCTTTCTTCTATTTGATCAGTTCTGATATTAAGTGACTCTGATGTGTTATGCAGCAGGTCAGTTGCATTTTTCAACTCAAGAATTTCTGCTTAATTCTTTTAAATTATTTTAATCTCTTACAGAATTTTAATCTCTAACAGAATTCTGAATTTTCTCTGTGTTATCTTGATTTTCTTTGTTTCCTCAAAACAGCTATTTTGAATGCTCTGTCTGACAGGTCACATGTTGTTTATTTCTTCAGCATTGGTCCCTGGAGGCTTGTTTAGTTCGTTAGGTGAGGTCATGTTTTCCTGGGTGTCGATACTTGCGTATGTTCTTTGCTGTCTTAGCATTGAAGAGTTAGGTATTAATTGCACTCTTCATAGTCTGGTTTTGTTTGTGCCCTTCCTTCTTGACAAGCATTTCCAAGTATTCAAAGGGACTTGGGTTTTTGCAGACTCGTAGATGCACTGCCTTGGTGGTCTTGAATAGGATCTGGTTCCCCAGGAAGAGATTTCTTGTTATTTTCCCTTGCTTTTTCCCAAACAAAGGGAATCTCTCTTTGTGCTGAACCCCCTGGAACTGGGGGTGTGGTGTACAAGTACTCTTGTTTCCATGACCACAGGAACTGTGCTGGGTTGGAACAAAAGCCATAACAGCACTGGGTTTTGCCCAAGGCCCACTGCACTGTAACTGCTACCTGGCTACCACTTATGTTCACTCAAGACTGTAAGGCTCTACAATCTGCAGGTGATAAAGCCAGCTAGGTTTGCATCCTTCCCTTCAGTGTAGCAAGTTGCCCTGGGCCCTGGAGGAGTCTAGAGTTGCTATTGGGGAGCCAGAAATTTGAGTCAATAATCTTAGAAACTTAACTGATGTTTGATTTCATTTCAGCTATGTTGGCACTCTAACCACAATATAAAGTCCTTCCCACCCTTCCCCCCGCCTTCTATAGTCACAGGAGCCTCTCCCAGTGGGCACTACCACAACCAGCTCACAAGGGCATTCTTCCAGTCCATCACCAATATTCACTTAAAGCCCAAGGACTCTTCCATCAGTCTGTGGTGAATGCTGCCTGGCCTGGGACTAACTCTTCAGGACGGTGGGCTAGACTTTGTCCCAGGGCAGGTCCAGAACATGCTGTCCAAGAGCCTCGGCCTGGATTCGGGGACCCTAAGTGCCTGCTTGTTTTTTTACTGCACTGTGGATGAGCTGGTACCTAAGGTACACGAGAAAGTCCCTCTTAATTTCCCCTTTGCTTTTTTTCAATAGAAGTCCTTCACTGTAGCCACCACAACTAGGAATGTGCTGGGTCACATCTGAATTCAGCACGTTTTAGAACCCAAGGCCCATGGCATACTACCTGAGCTTTGCTGTTGGTTATTCAGGGTCCAAGAGCCCTTTGGTTAGCAGGTGATGAGTCCCTCCAGGACCGAGTCCTCTCCTTCAAGGTAGCAGTTTCCCTTTTGGCCCAGGGTGTGTCTGGAAATATCATTTGGAAGCTGGGTCCTGGAATGGTGGTTTTATAACTCCGCCTGGTGCCATATTCTACTCTGGCTAAGCAGGTATTCAAGATGCAAGGCAAAGTCCTCTTTATGCTTTGCTCTCCATCCCTTAAGCAGAAGGAAGGAGACACTTTCATTACTGCAAGCCGCACTGCCTGGGCTTGGTGGTGAGATGGTACAAGCACTCCTTTAGCCAGCCCACCTATCATCTCCCTAGGTCACATGCCACTCTAGTCCTCTGACTCTGAGCCCAGCCCAGCAGTAGGAGTTGCCTAGGAACTGCAGTCCTTGTGTCCTATACTGCCTTTCAAATTTACCCAGAACCCCAGAGCACTTTGGCCCATGGTGGCAAGGCTTCCAGAGAAACTTGACTTTCAACCATGGGGTTGGGCAATTCCTCTTTGGCTAGGTCCAAATGCTCCTTCCCTGTGTGGAAACTGGCTAAGCCCAGCACCACATTACCTTCTGCTATGACAGGGCAGCACTGAGTTCAATGTAATGTTCCCCTATCACTGCACTCTCCCTCCCCTAAATGCACAGACTCTCCCCGCTGCACTGAGCTGCCAGGAGATGGCGAGGGGTGGTACTGGCAAATCAAGACTGTCTCTCCTGCTCTCCTCAATGCCTTTTACTAAGGTATGATGTTAAAATGGGGTACTGTGGTTGCTCACCTGATTTTTGGTTCTTCTGATGGTGCTTTTCTGTGTACAGATAATTGTTAAAATTTGATATTCCCATGAAGGGTATAATTGGTTTGGGCTTCTATTCCACCCTTTTGCTCTGCCCTCTTCGCTACCATATTCTTGCCTGATCTTTAATCTACAAAACGTTTCTGTTCATATTTAATGTAAAACAAGTTCACACAGAGGACTCAACCTAATGCCCTCTTACATAACAATTTTGAATTTGGGAACTGTTTGTAGTGGTGGGCTTTTATATTTTTTACTCTCATGAAATTGTTTGGTTTAACAAATTATACTCTGTAGGGTCCCATTACTGGTTCTCCCTCTTATGCAATGATATGAGCTGTAGATCCAGCAGAAGTCAGTTCCCTCTGTTATTTGCCCTGTTTCATAATCATATTCATGGTCTATCCACACATTTCACAATCAATGCACATCTCTCCAGGAAGCTTTTTTTTTTTTTAAACTGAAAATCATGTTTCACCTCCCTGACACCACTACAACCTGAAACTCTTACATGGCTTCCTATTTTTTCTTAGAATATGGCCAATAACATCTAACATATATTTAAAGTTTTTCTTTGTGTCTGATGCTCTTCCCTTTGGTTGCAGAAGTTACTTTTTAAATCCTCAAAACAGTCATGTGAGGCAGTTATTATTGTCACCTGCCTCCACTGTGGCATATGGTATAGATGAGAAAACAGAGGTAGGGAGAGGTGATATAACTCTCTCAAGATCACACAGTCAATAAGTGACAGAGTTGGTATTGAAAAGTAAGTAGACTGAAACCAACAGAAAGCAATCAGATTATCATATTTGGATTGCCTCACTTAGCAACTAGAATATGTCAGCCCCTATATAGATGTCCTTGAGGGAACAGCCTTAGAAGAGACTAAAATTTAGATTCCTGCAGCTAACCAGTTAGAAGGACAGACTAAACCAGAATACACACAGCTTGTCTTATTGTTCTCTTCCCTATACCATCCTGTTATTTATCTTGTGCAGGCATTACATTATAAAGTGGTAAAATAAGCAGAAGAATAATACAAAAAGTATTTATTTACAACAGGTTATGTATCATACTCTCTTCTGGACACTAAGGAAAAGTTTCAAACCTTACAAATTACAGATCCAAATATTATAATGTATTGCCAAGTAATGGAATCCCAGTTGACTATACTCTCAATTGACTGAGACCTTCTTATGCATAGTTGCATTTTGCATAAACAAAAATTTCATTCTATCACAAATCCCATTGCATGAAGCCCATTTTCCTTTAAGTGTTATTTGCTCAGACTGCAGCAGCCTGGCATCATACAGGCAAGCATAATGCCTCCATTAACTATTGTGCCCAAAGTTTCATAGTTGTGGCATAACAGGCTTTAGAAATTACAGAACAATTATAGAATTATAGAACAGTCAAGGCTTTATAGAACTGCCATAACTGCTAGCTTCAACACCACAGGTAGGATTTTAGGAAATGCTCATGCTACTATTGCAAATGTTTTTAACGGTATTTTGTTGTTTTGGTTGGTTGGTTGGTTGGCTGATTTTGTCCAATTTTGAGCAAAGTTTGCTCCCTTTGTTTTCCACTCCTGTATAACATTGACAACTATCTAAACATCTCTGCGCCTATAAAAGTGTTTAGGACATGCCAGTTGCTTTAACAAACGTAAATCATGTGATCCTCATAATAATCCTCAATTGTAAGAAGAAAAAAAATTGAGGCTCAGCATGATGAAATAACTTGCTCAAGGTAAAACAGCAAATAATGAAACAAACTATTGAATCCTATTTTGTTGACCTGCAAACTTATATTTCAAAAACAATTCTATTCTGACCTCTTCAGCCAGGCTCTCCCTTTCCAAGTTATTTTCTCTTTTTCTTGGAGCTGTGTGGGACAGTAAAAGTAATGCCCAGGATGTTGGTATTTGGGTGTCATGAAGATTATATGTCTTTTAGCTCCCTCCGTCCATTATAAATTAAACTAATCATTCTAATTTTTGCCTAGAATAAAATGAGATACCCGATGGTCAGGTGAAAAGTCCAAGTTCAGTTTTCAGGTTCCCACTCTTCTTTGTTTGGTAGGGGTGAGGGGTACTCTCACTTGTTTTCTTTTTTCCTTTGATTAACAACTTTCTGTTTATACATTATTCTTTACTAGTCTCTTCCCTCCCACCATTGCTGTCTCTTCTTCATTCTCATTTTCTTTACAAAACTTATTAATGTGATTTAGAAAAAAGTCACAAGATGTCTGTTTCAGATCAAATATTAGCCCTGCCACTTAATGGAACTCAATAGGATTATGCAGCATTTTAACCTTGATTCTGTTTCCTCACCTATAAAATTCAATAGGTATTCTCAAAGATCCTTCCCAGAACTTCTATTTTATAATGTTGATGATATTTCTTTCAGACACTCTAGACATTTATAAAATTTTATTCTATAGATTCTGTCCTGATGTGCCCACATTTCCTGACTGCTGTACCTAACCTTAATTTCCTAATTTTTTATCTACCAATGGCAAGTCATTAAGCATTTGAAATGGAAATACACATCTTGTTTTATTGCATTTCAGTTCTCCGTCTGGCTTTTGCAATTGGAATTTAGTGGCAAATGTGATTTTGAGCTTTGGGGGACTATATGTGAGTAAGAAATACTGATGCCATCAGCCTTCCTGTCTATACAACTCTGAACTTTGTAGTCTATGTCATTTGCTGGGAAACAGATGGGAAAGGAAATAATTCTGAAATGCCCTCAGCATGAGGGAGAGAGAGAAGGAGAAAGAAAAAGAAAGAGAACCACACAAAGCATTTGTACAATTACCAGTGTGAAAAAAAATGCTTTATTTGGAGAAAGATAGTCTTTGCCTTTTGAGGAAAACACAGTGTTGCATTATATAGTAGAGCATTTGATAACTCTAGAAATCATTGGGGGGTGAACTGGCTTAAAGTTAAGGAATGAAGGAGGAGATTAGAAGGATCGCAGTGGGAGGTATGAAAAAATGCTTTTTCTTTTAATTATTCTGGTGACCCAAATCAATATTCCATAGACATTGGTTCTATTTCACAATTTAAGTCTGGGAAAGCCTTTCTAGGATGATAGGAGAGGCCTGAAGTTGGTCACTGAGGTAGAAATCTCTAAAAAGTCAAAGTATAAACTGGAAAGAGTCATGGAACACTGGCTTTGTCACTGGCCAACGCAACTATGTGGTAAGAGGCAGTCCAACAATTGCAATTAGTTGCAGCAATACTTTTGGTTTTTGTTTTTGTTTTGGTCTGCTCTTGCTGTGTAGTCAACTATCCTCAAAATAGATATCACAAAACAATTATTTATAATCATTCCTGGGTTTGTAGGTTAAGTGGGGATTTCTGATCTAGTCTGGACTTGATTGGGCATCTGTGCTGTGAGCTGTCGGGTGGGCTGGGCCCAGCTCCCCGCTGCATGATGGACGAAGATTTTTTCCAAGTTTTAGGACTTCAACCGAACATCAGGCTAGCCAGAGCATGTTCTTATTCTACCAATGTCAGTAGCACATGGGAAAAAAAAATAAGATATGTAAAACTTCTTGAGGTTTTGAGGTCTAGGCTTATACATGGCATAAAATCAGTTCCTGCCATATCCCATCAGCTAAAGTAATCACAGGATTTTCCAGATATCCATAGCTGTGAAAAAAAATGTAATGGCATTAAAAAAAAGAAAAAACAACTACTTTACTGTCCTCTCAGATTCTGTTGTCTAAGCATTTAGGAAGGACATAGTATGGATATCTCTTCTCTAGTCTATGTTGTCTGATCTTCACCTGAGATGACTCAAAAGACTTGAATAGTTGGATAGGAGATCTTCCAAGATGATATATTTACTCATATGCCTGGTGAGTTGGTCTGGCTATAGAACAGACTCAGCAAGAAATGCTGAACAGGGTATCTAAACATGGACTTTCTGAACTCAGAGTTGTTGAGTTTCTCACATGGTGACTCAGGGCTCTTCAAACAAGTGTGTCAAGAAACCAGATGGGACCTGCATGACATCTACCAACCTAATCTCAGAAGCTACCCAATGTGTCTTATGTTATATTTATTAGCTCCAAGCTAATCACGAAGGCCAACTGAGATTCCAGGGGAAAAGTATTCACTTCCACTTGTTGAGGAGAGTTTCAGAGATTTGTGTTTCATTGACACCATTATTCATGGCTAAGCCCAAACTCAAGTTTCAAAGTGTGTTCTTCCTCTAGAGAAAAGGATTGCACAGTAATTTGGCATAAACCATTGTCACAGGGAATTGAGAAGTACTAGATAATAAATTAATAGCCATAAGAAATAGGTGGAAACTTTTTAGTGATCATAGAGATTTTACCCAGGCGACTAATTTTTTCACACGTGGGGAGTATGGAAAATACAAATAGCTCTCAAGGAAGAGGACACCTCAAGGTCTTGGAATCAAGATTTATACCATAAACACTTGAGATTAAGTTCAAGAAGTTGCATTGGTAGGTAAGATACCTGAGACATAAGAAGCCCAGTCATGAAAATTAAGCCCAAATGATGTGATTGGCACCATCAGTACCAGATCTGAAGGAACAACGCTAAAGATCTTATTTCCCTGATACAGTTAAACTGATACTACATCTTCTCTAACTAAGTATGCTTGAGCTCTGAAGCTGGGAATTCTAGATCAGCAAATGGGAATTACCAATATAGTATGGAAAGTATGGAAATAGAGCGGCCAAGACTCTCTCATAAATAGAATATTACTAGACATACCTTTAACAACATATTTGAGATAAATAAATATTTACTTGTTAAATTTCAGTGTTATTGATCAGAATTATCTTGCACTAGAATAGTTGTTTATGAGATATCTTCTACAAATATTCCAGAAACTACTAAAACTTGTTTTGTTGTCAAAGTTATACACTCTATAAAAAAGTAAAAACTGAACATATTCAGTGATATTTTTAACTCCTTTGAAAATAACAGAACCAATTTATCGATTTAAACATGAGTATTTTTTTCCACAAACGAAGATTTTTTTTTTTTTTTCTAATAGAGTGCTCCATGTGAGATTTACTAACAGTAATAACAAAACTGGAGTCTTACAGGGGATAGAAATTCAAAAATTCCAGATGTAAAACCTTAAAAATGCCAAGAATCACAGTCAAAAATAAGAGTGTTTTTAAAGCTTCCTTGCCAAAACTCTAAGATATGACAGTTTCACTCAGGAGTCACTATTATTATTATCATTTTTCTTATTATTAACACAAGCTGGGCAGGCCTTGACAGAAGATTAGCTTGCAATCAGTTTTTGGTTAGAATTTCCAAAACAAATACCATGAATAGTTCATGAACATCAAGGTACATCTGTTTAATAATAATAACATCAGTTCTGCATTAATTATTTAAAAATCTCTGGTATCCTTATAAGATTTCCGGAGATACAGCTTTGTATCTTAGATTGATCGCAGGGACCTTGAAGAAGATTTTCTGTTCACATCAAGATTTTTATTCTCTGAGGCACAGAGAAATAAAACACATCATTTTTTCCTGTGCCCAGAATTATGGTCTCTACCCGGTATTCTGATTATTTAAATATAGATAATTCATAAATATGCAGTTCAAATACCCATTGCTCCTCAAAGCAATTTTGACCACCACGTGACTTGCATTGCATTTGTTCATAATACTTAGCACTTTTTTTTTTTTTTTTTGAGACAGAGTCTCACTGTGTCACCCAGGCTGGAGTGCAGTGGCATGATCTCGACTCACCGCAACATCTGTCTCCTGGTTTCAAGCAATTCTCTGCCTCAGCCTCCCAAGTAGCTGAGATTACAGGAGCCTGCCACCAAGCCCAGCTGATTTTTGTATTTTTAGTAGAGGTGGGGTTTCACCATCTTGGCCAGGCTGAGCATGTATATATCTATCACATTTTCCTTAGCCACTTATTGATTGATGGGCATTTGGGCTGGTTCCATATTTTTACAATTGTGAACTGTGCTGTTGTAAACATGCATGTACCAGTATCTTTTCATATAACAACTCTTTTCCTCTGGGTAGACACACAGTAGTGGGACTGCCAGATAAAATGGTAGATCTACTTTTCGTTCTTTAAAGAATCTCCACACTGTTTGCCACAGTACTTGTACTAGTTTATATTCCCACCAGCAGTGTGAGTGTTTCCTTTTCACCACACCCATGCCAACGTCTACTATTTATTTATTTATTTATTTATTTATTTATTTATTTATTTATTTTATTATGGCCATTCTTGCAGGAGTAATGTGGTATTACATTGTAGTTTTGATTTACATTTCCCTGATAATTAGTGATGTTGAGAATTTTCTTCATATGTATGTTTGCCATTTCTATGTCTTTTTTTGAGAATTGTCTATTTACTTTCTTAGCCCACTTTTTGATGGGATTGTTAGTTTTTTTCTTGCTGATTTGTTTGAGTTCCTTGTAGATTCTGGATATTAGTCCTTTGTCAGATGCATAGTTTGCAAAGATTTTCTCCCACTCTGTGGGTCACTACGACCACAATTTCTGACTCCAAATTGCCCTGTAGTCTCCCACCCCTCCCAGCCTCCTTGAGTATGTTATTTTTTTTTTTTCCTGGAAGACGCTTCCTGATTTTTTTCTCTTTAATTCTACTTACCTTTTACAACTCAGCCCTATGAACATCTCTCTTTCGAAGACTTCTCTGAACACTTCCGCACCTTTGTTTTTCATGTAGTTATTTCTTTTTCTAAGATCTCTATGTTCCAACAATATTACAACGTTACTAGGAGTATTAAATACGATAATAGTTGTGAAGCAGTTAATAGTGCATTAGTACCTAATAGACACCATAAATTATTTTTTAATTTTTTAAAATTTATTTTTAAGATAAATTTTTAATTAAAAAAATTTTTAATTATTAAATTATTTAAATTTTAATTATTAAAATTTTTTTTAATTTTTAAAATCATTACCAAGTATATACTCTATTATTCTCTTACTCCTTTATAAAGTATCTCCCAATTGTTCAACCATAATGCTTGATAAACTTCGTTTTTCAAAGGTAAATCTGTCTTTAGCATCTTCACTGAATATGGAATAGAAGGCAGGATCAAGCAAAAGGTACTGTTTATAATACCGTTTTATTTGTTTGGAAAATTCTCATATATTTTTGGATGAGATTTTATATTTGAAAAAGCTTCTATACACAAGCTGTATCTTGATTCAAGTATAACACTTTGTATAACTTAAGGAACTTCTGATTACAAATCTTTTACCTTGATCAATAATGCATACTGGTTACAATTGCAGGCACAGTCTTTTCTCTGAATGCCAATAACTAAGTTACTTAAGATGAAATATAAGTGATAAAATATTGTTATTGCTTCTATCACCCTGTTAGGAAATAGGTGTAACATGGTAAATTGTGTCCTCGAGTTTTATCCTTGTTGATTCTGGGAGCCTGATTGCATTATATGAGCAGCAATTGTTCAAAATGCTGCAATAGGGGTAATTGTGAGAAGGTGGAGGGTGGGGATTATGGATAAGACCACGGAGATAGATGGCCTGGCTTTTAATTTCATTTCTATGCTGATAATTTGACCTTGAACAAGTTGCTTAATTTCCCCATGATTCAATATGCTTGTGCAAATATAATAATGATGTTAGGAGTTGTCTCCCAGCATCATTGTGAGAGTGAAAGAGGATGTAGGAGCTACACCGCTCACTACAGTGCTCCCCACATAGCAGGCACTCAGTAGATCTTGATCATTATTTTGATCCCCTTTGGAGCCCCTTTCATCCTTCTGAGACAGAAGCCACACATTACTGGGTACCTGGTGACACCCAGCCCATTATTCCTTCCTAGTTTGGTACTTTACTCTTATTGCATCTAGCCCAGTCTCAAAGTCAAGTTTCTCAAGGCCTTTACTTCTCTAAACTGACTGGCATATGTGGTATACAGAAAGTACACAAGTATATAAAAAGATTTGAGACTTCATTCTCCAGTCAGGCCCAATACATCTTTGAGGTTTCATAATAGAGAATAGAGAACAAGGATATCCATAAACCCAGGCTAATTTCTTAAAAATCTATTTCTTATTTAGAGCAGGAAAGGCTTCCATGTGGAGACATTAGGACTTAAATAGTCACAAGTATGCACATGTCATTTAAGAAGCAGCTGAGATTTCTTCATGTATTTGCTTGCAAGCTGTTTGTTTTCTCCTCTCTATTCCAGCTGGAAGTTGCTTATAGCCTCTCTCAGAAGGACTTGTCAGCACAAACAATGCAGATTGCAAAATGAGAAAATCTGAAACAAAAGCGCGTGCTCAAATCTCCCAGGTAAATATGCTTCCTAATGAAATCTTTTTCTTTGCAGCCTCCTGTACCAAAATAGTAAACTTTTCCTATAGTTCTAAACCATTCTGAATCTGTGTCATGTGAAGGCAGGGCATTTGTGGAAGGAGGGACTCTACATCAACATGATTTCTGGTCCCTGAAGACTACTTCATGTATTTACCATTCAAGCTATTCAAGGAGTCTGTCATAATTGCACTAAGTTCTTTGACCACTGGAGCACATGAGCTGACTTATAAAATGAACGAATACCAACACAAATGAAAGGGTCTGTCATAAAGACAAGTTACTAAGAGATATGTGTAGTTTGAAAAATAAGATGATGGCAGGACATGGTGGCTCACGCCTGTAATCCCAGCACTTTGGGAGGCCGAGGAGGGCAGATCACAAGGTAAAGAGATCGAGACCATCCTGGCCAACATGGTGAAACCCCGCCTCTACTAAAAACACAAAAATTAGCTGGGCGTGGTGGCACATGCCTTAGTCCCATCTACTCAGGAGGCCGAGGCAGGAGAATCGCTTGAACCCCGGAGGCAGAGGTTGCAGTGAGCTGAGATTGTGCCACTGCACTCTAGCCTAGCGACAGAGTGAGATTCCGTCAAAAAAAAAGAAAGAAAGAAAAATAAGATGATACATCCAGTATCAGAAAGCCTGTGCTAATTGTGAGCATGAAACTAAGCCACAAGAATGTCCAATGAATAATTAGAGGAGGCTAGGTAGACCCATAGGATGCACAATGAAAGCTAAGATGTTGCAGTTAGTAAGCTAAAATTCAGCAATGATGATAGCTGATATGCATAGAATAGTTACTGTGTGCCAGGAGCCTTTTCATTTTATCCCAACAACACACCAATGAGAAGACTGCAATTTCTATCCCATCTGTGTATACAATGAAACTCCTAAACAGAGAAATTTAGTAAGTGCCCAAGCTAAGACACATTCTGTGTACTATAGCCAAGCCTTCCACTGGGCCACATTGTCTCTGGGGCCATTAAGAACCCACACGCTTAATGGCTGGACACTTTTTTCACTGGGATTAGAAAAAGAGGGTAGAGAGGAGAATAATGAGCTTGAGGGTGTGTCTACCTTTAATTTTCTAGCAGTTACATATAAGGTCAATACTCATGTATAGCACAACAACAGCAGAGAAAACAAAATAATTCTCATCACTCAGCGAATTTAAATTATGGAATATAAGTTGCCAGCGTATAATGATGCCAAGGCTGGGAATAAATATGGAGGAGGGAAAAAAAGCTGAGTCACTGTCCTTGTGATGATCAGTGGGTCAGAAAAAGGGCGGTGTAAAAGAAGTCATCAGTTCTTTGCTTTTCACTTTCCCAGACCAGATATTGAGAAAAAGGCTTTCAAAATTATGATAATTATGTCTGACCACATGTATAAAACTTCATGTTATTAACAATAATGATAATAAATACTTCTTCAGACACAATTCCATAGCTGGGATAATTTTCTTTAGCATATATATTCATAGCATTATTGTTCTTTTGACTTATTGTAGCTGTTGTTCCTTTATGTAACTCTCTTTTATGAATTGCCTACTGGACTTACACTCTCATTCTATAAGGTAGGGACTATTTAAGTTGCTTTTAGGTCAACATTATACTTATTGTCTAACTAACTATACCATAAGTATCCCTTCAGTAAGTTAAAAGGATGGGTTTGATTTTCTGATTTCCAAGCCTAAAGCTTATCAGAGCATGTGGTAGTGGAAGTTGTCACAGTTTTAATGATGAGAAAAGATGGCTGATGGAAATGAAAAGGACAAACTACCCAGGAAAAACAAAACAAAACAAAAACAAACAAACAAAAAAACAAAACAAACACAAAAACTAACATCAAGGCACCAAAACAACAAAAAGAGAACTCAAACAGGGATGTTGGGATAAAGCCTCGAGCCATTTGTTTAAAAGAATAAACTGTATTATATCATTCAATTGTCCTCTCTTCATCCATTTCAGTGTATCACTATTTGTGGCAGATGAATAAACTATGAGGAGGAATAGTTGAGATTTTTGTAAAAACTGCATTTTTTACAATGGTTGTAGTTGTGTGTACACACACATACACACAGAGAGAGAGAGAGAGAGAGAGAGAGAGAAATAAAGAAATAATTGTTTTTTCAATCACTGTTGGGGAGGAAAAAAAGTAACAAATGTACAATAACTATAACTAGTCTCTTTTTCAAAGATGAGACAAAGTCATATTATCCTTTAGAGGGGGATTTGAGCTGTTTCCTTTTGCATACAAACCTCAAATCTTTCCTAAACAATTAGTTTTGGTTGTACTCCACAGTGCTCAAACTAATTCAATAACATTCCCTCTGGATTTCATCCCTCAGCTACTGTTGGCATCATCATTTTTCCCCACAAAGACTTGCATTGGAAGACGATGTTAATTAGCAAAAGGATAATATAGCCTCAGTGAAAAGATCATATTCAATTTGCTGTACTAAATGCCATGTTGGATATTTCTTTTAAGAGAAACATAATTTACGTTAGCACTAAAATTACAATCACAGCTTAACAAACTTAGTGATGGCAATAAAAATATAATGTTTTTAATAATTCCAAAATATGTAATTTTGGTTTTAATGGTAAAATCAACACCAGGGCACTCTCCTTGTGGATTTCTCTTATCTAAGATACAAATAAAAATCATCCTGGAAAAAGAGATATGGATATGATAAATTGTTTCTACTACCTGCCCGACTTTATTTGTGTTTTAGACCTATAATGTTCACATAAACAACATGATCTCCATATATCACACACATAAAAAGAAAGCCAAATTTCTTAGTAGTTATGAGCAGAAATATTAGAGTTACATATTTCCAGGATTTTTTTAAAAAGCACTCAATTGCTGACTGATCTTGGCGAAGTTAATTAACCTTACCAAGAATTGGGTTTCTCATCTTTAAAATGAGAATACTAATTCCAAACTCATAGATACAGTATCCAAGAAATAATGGAGTGGAAAGTGCCTAGTACAGTAAATCCAGCATAAACCCAGTTACAGCACTCACAGTCCTGCTTCCTCCTTACATCCATTCAATCACATCCATATATGTCCTGACAGCATGCCAAGAGAGGGTCTTATATTCTTAAATGAGATCCATGTAACCTCATCCCAAATGGACTTGACATAGATAATGTTGAAACTTTCTATCACTTTCAAAGAGCCACGTCATTGTAGTAACCACAGGATTGTTAGTGAAAAGTAGCAGGACTCATGTTCACTCCTGCTATTTTGTTATGGTAATAACAATTAGTTAACACGTTGCCTATAAAATTTTTCAGTTTAATTGTTAATTGATATTAACTGGGTACATGTAGGTCTATAGATATAACATACATACTATAATACATATAATTATAATAATTCTGAATAATAAACATACTCATACAATTCTGAATCATTCTGAAACATAAATGTTTGGGACTAGAGCTTTCCAGTGAGACTGCCTGGCTTATAACTTTGGTTCTATGATGTAAAGGAAGTGTAATCCTTCAACACTGTATCTATGTTCTCTGAGCCTCTGTCAAGTGGGAATGACAAATGTATAGCTTAGCAGTGAGAATTAAATTGCATCATGTATCTCTAGCACTAAGAATGGGTATATGATAAGAATTCAATAAGAGTTAGAAGCTTTTTGGTTGTAGCTCTGATTACTCTTGTGTTTTATTATTGTTTTTGATATTATCATTGTGGTTGGGTAGCGTTGAGTGGACTAATAACATGGGCTCAGAAATCAAGAAAATCAAGGTTTAAATCTTTAAATCTCTTTCTGAGCTTGGATTTTAACATCTGTAAAATGATAATGTGACATCTAAACAAATTAGGCATTGATAGTTCTATTTTTGTCTCCACTTCACTGGGCTAAAGGACGCCCAGATAGACAGTGAAAACATTACTTATGGATGCGCCTGTGAGAATGTTTCCAGAAGAAATTAGCGTTTGAATCCATAAAATCCAGTAAAGAATATCTGCCCTCACCAGTGTGAGTGAGTATCATCCTATCCACTGATGGCCCAGATAGAACAAAAAGGTAGAGAAAGGACAAGTGCTCTCTTTCTTTTCTTGAGCTGGGACATCTATCTTCTCCTGCCCTGGGAAATCAGAGCTCCTGTGTGAGGCCTTTAGACTCTGGAACTAACACCAGCCTCCCTCCCCAACCTCCCATATACCTCCCTGCTCCCTCCCACAATCCTCAGGACTTTGAACTTGGACTGAATTACACCTCCACCTTTTCTTTTTCTGTATCTTGCAGTAGGTACATTGTAGGACTTCTTAGCCTCTATTATTTCGTGAGAAAATTCCCATAACAAAACTCTTCTTAAATATCTACATATACTATTGGTTTTATTTCTTTGGAGAACTCTGACTAATACTTGTATGGAAGGAAGTTGCCTCAACATGGTGAAGTACACATATGAAAAGCCCACAGGGGACATCATGCTCAATGCTGAAAAACTGAAAGCTTCCCCTCGGAGACGTGAGACAAGAAAAAATGCCTATTCTCTCCACTTCATTTCAACGTGGTACTGGAATTGCTAGGTAGAGAAGTCAGGCAAGAAAAGAAATAAAGGAGATCAAAATCAGAAAATGAAAGGTACAATTATCTCTGCAGATGTCATAATATTATCTATAGAAAACCTAAAACAACTCCACAAAAATTATGAGAACTAATAAATAAATTCATGAACATACAGGATACAAAATCAAAATGCAAAACTCAGTTGTGTTTCTATACACTAATAACAAACTATCTGAAAGAAATGTTAAGAAAACACTTTCATATGCAATAACATCAAGCAGAATACAATATTTAAAAATAAACTTGGCCGGGCGTGGTGGTTCACGCCTGTAATCCCAGCACTTTGGGAGGCAGAGGCGGGCGGATCACAAGGTCAGGAGATCGAGACCATCTTGGCTAACATGGTGAAACCCCGTCTCTACTAAAAATACAAAAATATTAGCTGGGTGTGGTGGTGGGCACCTGTAGTCCCAGCTACTCGGGAGGCTGAGGCATGGCGTGAACCTGGGAGACAGAGCTTGCAGTGAGCTGAGATTGCGCCACTGCACTCCAGCCTGGGTGACAGAGCGAGACTCCATCTCAAAAAAAAAAAAAAAATTAAATAAGATAAACTTAACCAGTAAGTAAAAGACTGAGACACTAAAAACTATAAAACGACCGTAAAAATAAATTGGAGTGAATCCAAATAAATGGAGAGACATCCCATTTATTGAGTAGATTACTATTGTTAAAATTTCCATGCTACTGAAAGCAACGTACAAATTTGGTGCAATCCTGAACAAAATCTCAATAATGTTTTATATAGAAATAAATGAAACAATCCTAAAATTCATATGAAACCATAAAAGACCCAGAATAACTACACAAATTTTAAGCAAGAAGAACAAAGATGGGAGCATCACACTTTTTGATTTCAAAATATATTATAAAGCTACAGTATTCTAAACAGCGTGACACGGGCATAAAAATTGATATATGAGTCAATGGAGCAGAATAGAGAGCCCATAAATAAATGTACACATATATGGTAAATAGATATTTGGCAAGGGTGCCAAAAATACACAATGGGAAAAGAATAGCCTCTTCCATAAATGGTGTTGAGAAAACCAGGTATTCAGATACAAAAAATGAAACTGGACTCTTATCTTACACCATACACAAAAATCAACTCAAAATGGATTAAAGGCTTAAACACAAGACCCAAAACACTGTATCTCTTAGAAGAAAGCTTTTCTCCTGGGGAAAAGCTTCTTGACATTGCTCTTGGTAATGGCTTCTTGAATATGATACCAAAAGCACAAAAAAACAAAATAAAAAATAGACAAGACTACCTCAAATTAAAAAGCTGCTATACACACAGCAAAGGAAAAAGAAAAAAAGGCAATCTATGAAATAGGAGAACATATATATATACACACACACGCACACATATATGTATACATATGTATACATATGTGTGTGTGTGTTATATGTGTGCTTGTGTGTATATATATATTATGATAAAGGGTTAATCTCCAAAATATATAAGAAATTCCTACAACTCGATAACAACACTCAAAAACCCCACTTGATTAAAAAACAGTCACAGGAATTGAATAAACCTTTCTCCAAAGAAGACATAGAAATGACCAGCAGGTATATGAAAGGAGCTCAACATTACTAATCATCAGGGTAATGCACATCATAACCACAATGAGGTATCACCTGACACCTTTTAGGATGGCCATTAAAAAAATAATAATAATGGTTGGCAAGGAAGTGGAAAAGTAAGGAACCCTTCCATAGTGTTGGTGAGAATATAAATTTAAACAATATGGAGATCCCTAAAGCAATTAAAAACAGAACTACCATGTTATCAATTATTGTTGTGGAAAAAACAATTAACATTCGAAAATAATCTGTTTTTTATTATTAAAAAATAAAAATTATTATTCAAGTATTCAAATAAATTAAAATTAAGATCTTGACAAGATATCTGCACCTCTATGCTCACTGCAGTACTATTCATAATAGCAAAGACATGGAGGCAACCTCAATGTCCATTGGTAGAAGAATGGATAAAGAAAATGTGGTCTATACATACAGTGAACTATTATGCAGCCTTAAGAAATAAAAAAAATTCTGTCATTTGTAACAACATGGATAAATCTGGAGGACATAATGCTAGGTGAAATGAGCCAAGCCATAGGACAAATGCTACATGATAAAATTTACATGAGGAATCTAAAAGAGCCAAACTCATAAAAGCAGAGAATTGAATGATGATGTCCAGGGACTGGGGAGGGGAAATGGAAGGTAGTAGTCAAAGGGTACAAAGTTTCAGTTATGGAAAATGAGTAAGTTTCTGAGATCTACTGTATGTACAGCATAGTAGCTACAGTTAATAATACTGTCTTATCTACTTAAAAATGTGTTGAGGGTGGAGATCTTAAGTGTTACCACACACACACACAAACACACACACACACAGACAAAGATAATAAATAAAGAAGGTAGAAGTGAACTTTTGTAGCTAAGGGATACACTTATGACATAGATTGTAGTGATGGTTTCACAGGTGTATATTGCCTCCAAAATCATCAAGTTGTACAAGTTCAATATGTATAGCTTTTTGTACATCAATCATACCTTAATAAAGTGCTTTAAAAACAACAAAAAAAGGATGGTTGTGATAAGTAAATGAATTTTTTATACAAAATAATTAGCCTGGTTCCTGTGACAATGGAAGCACACTCATACACATTTACATTTTTATATTTATGTTTGCAAATATATTACTCATAGCATATGTGTTATATATAACATTAGGTATATAATTTTTAATAATTTATGTTTAATGGATTCTTGTCCTTGTTTTTGCTCTGCAATATTTTATGTGTTCCTCTTATTTGTTTTCATGGGTGCCTAATGGGCATAATAGTGAGACAGGAACACAAACAGAACTCAAAAACTACCCTTGATGTATATTTCATATTCGAAAGTGGAGAGAAGAAAGAAGTTTTACATTTCATTGACTCCTGTCTGTCTGCTTGTATTTCTCTAGAGTCAAATGTTATTCTTTTACAGAACAAAACATATCATTGGCATGATTGTCCAAAACAAATAGCTTTCTTCAAACATTAATTGGGAACATTGGTGGCAAGAAAATTCCAACATCAAAATGGTCCACAGTCAGAGACAGTTCCTTTGTTTCTCTGTCCACCCATCAAGAATATGTTTTGTTTAATGTATTTGTATGGAGTTTTTAAAGAAAATAATCTTTTAAAAAATAACGTGTCTGGTTCTTCAGGCAGAGGGATATTGTTGCTGATCAATATCCCATTGGCAGAGCCCAAGTCAATAAACATTAAATGAGTACCAGCTATGAATTAAGCATAATGTTAGCTCTATCAACACAAAGGTTATGCAACCCATTCACAGAAAATTATTTAATATAGAGGAAAAGGTTGGTATGAGCAAACAGAAGCAATAGAAGCAATGAAGGACATTGAAGAGATTAGGAAGGTCAATCACAAGATTCAGAAGCATAAAATGACATGGTGGGTTTAGGCAAGAGTAAATTTCTCAATTATTCAATTGTAGAGTGCTAGAATGTAAACAGAAATGAATGAAGATATGTGCTAACACAAGAATAATGAGTCTGAACAGGGAGCATCTTTGGGCTGGGTACAGTGGCTCACAACTGTAATCACAGCACTTTGGGAAGCTGAGATGGGAGGATCACTTGCGACCAGGAGTTTGAGACCATCCTGGGACACCCTGTCTCTACACACACACACACACACACACACACACACACACACACACACACACACACACACATACCCCACCACCACCAACAACAACAACACCATCAACAACAAAAACCCAAAAAACAAACAAACAAAAAAAGTTAGCTGGACGTGGTGGCATGCACCTGCAGTCCTGGATACTTGGATGGCTGGGGTGAAAGGATTGTTTCATCCCAGGATTTCAAGGTTGAAGTGAGTTATGTTGGTGCCACTGCACTCCAGCTTGCGTGACAGAGCCAGACTCTGTCTCTAAAACAAACAAACAAACAACCAAAAAAAAACAAATAAACAAAAAAAACAGAAACATCTTTGTGTAAGCTTTGACTAGTGGTATGAGTCATTATTGTCTTGACGACTGGAAGTCAAGGACAAAGTTCAAGTACAAAGGTAACAGTTAGCTTTTCATATGGCTTTACTGGTGTTCAGATTTTTGTTGTTGTTTTTAATGAGTTAATTGCTTCTTAATTGTATGCATAGCTCCTTACAGAAAATCATCTTGGCTTCTTTCTATAGAATGCCTAACAGGACAAACGTAACCTTCCCAAGTAGAGGCAGATGTATACAGTAAGGCTTAAAAACAGACTTTGGAGTCAAACTAATTTGAGTTTTGTCACACACTGGTTAATTAACCTCTCTAAATCTTAATAGAGAAAAGGTTATAATTATAGCAATGCTCTCTTCCTAGTCCATGGCCAGAGCATTCATATCCCTCAGGTCTTAGCTTTTCACAGAAGCCTTCCTGACCGCTGTACATAATTATTTTCTGACCTTCATTCAGAGCTGACTTCATGGGCATATGACCAGTGAAGTTGCATTGGTCCCTCCAACTCAGAAGGGCACCTTATTTGGAGTTCAGTGGTCTGCAGTTGCTGTCCTGCAATTCTCTCCCTCTCTCTCTCTTTTTTTTTTTAAACAGACAGTCTCTTGCTCTGTCGCCCAGGCTATAATGCAGTGGTGTGATCCTAGTTCACTGTAGCCACAAACTCCTGGGCTCAAGTGAGTCTCCTGCCTCAGCCTCCCAGCTAGCTGAGACTACAGGTACATGCTACCTGGAGTTCTTAATAATTTTGTCTTTGAATTTGTATTTTGTAACTGAAGTCCAAGGAGACAATGGAGCATGTGCCCAGGACTTGGAACCTTGGCTTATACATCCTATCACAATCTACCACATTCCTGGAATGAGTTCTCTGCCACTTGCTCCCCTGCCTCCTGGTTTCCTGGGCTCACCCAGCCTCACCCTCTTTTCTCCACTCATGGCTACCACCATCCTTCGCACTGGCAGGTTCATGGATAGGGGTGCAGAGGGTTACAGTTGTATGCACTTGCCCCTTGACATCTCAGAGTGGGGCATAGTAGTGGCTGTCACTGCTGCAGGCTGGCAACACAGTGGTTTGTCTGGCAGATGATTGACTAGAGCCTGCATCTCAACATGGGGAAGCCTTTAGCGGAACCCCAAACCATCTACTAAAACCTCTGGGAGCTGGCCATCTACTGTGAGTTGCAGTGAAAAGCCTGAAGGAAGGAAACACAGCTGATATCCCACTTCCCAAGACTCTACCCATGGTCAGGGAATAGAGTGTCAGATCATCAGCTAGCAGATGGGGAGCCAGGCACTCAACAGGCTCCAGCAAGCACAGGTATGATAAATTTTATGTGGCAGGGCCCATTGCCCTCTCTAAGGGTCTGCACTCACCCACGAGTATGTCCCATGCCCAAGAGTATCTCTCAGCCACACCCATGCCAGTGGGATTATCTTGTCCACCTTCCAAACTTTCTGAGTCTGACTTGTGTTTGTAGGATTTTGTTGTTGTTGTTGTTTGAGATAAAGTCTCTCTCTGTTGCCCAGGCTGGAGTGCAGTGTCGCCATCACAGCTCACTGCAACTTCTGCCTCTCAGGTTCAAGCAATTCTTGTGCTTTAGCCTCCCAAGTAGTTGGAATTACAGCTTGCACCACCACACCTGACTAATTTTTGTATTTTCAGTAGAGACAGCGTTTCACCATGTTGGCCAGGCTAGTCTCAATCTCCTGACCTGAAGTGATCTGCCAGACTTGGCCTGCCAATGTGCTGGAATGACAGGTGTCAGCTACCACACATGGCCTGACTTGTGTTTGTTTCATCTAGCCAGCTTGAGACACTCTCCAGGGAGGAGCTGTGAAATAAGAATTGTGTAATTTCAGAACATGGAATCAAATGAGGCATATAAAATAACAAGTAACATATATCAAGTCAATATTTAATTACAAATTATTATTCCATTAGGGTAGAATGTATATCTGTCTTGTCAAATACTAAATATTGCATAACAATGAATGCCTGCCACAGATTAGGCATCTAATAAATATATACTGAATAAGTTAATGGATAAATGAATGGATGAGCAAACAAATGAACGCAAGATGGTATAAGGATTAAATGGAAAAATGTACAATAAAAATTATTATAGTTCCTAGAACATAGGCCTGCAATTGGTGGTCATTGACATGGTGGCAGTGACAGTGGTGAAAGTGATGGTGATGATATTATTCCACTTGATAAAATATATTTTTTACAGTAGGAATTTTCTTGAAATACCAAATTAATAATCTTTTTGTGCATGACTTGTTCTCTCATTCCCTCTTATGTTTTATACCTTTGCCCTACGTACTCTTCTTCTGATTGAAATGTTGTTTATCTTTCCCTCTCAACCTACACTCATTCCTACTCCTGTCTCCTTGTTAATTCATACCCCTATAACAGAAATTAGCAAAAATATTACATACTCAAAAAGACCTGTCTGGAGATCTCTGCCTAGGTCACATCCACATAAATATTCTTCCACTGTGCCCCTCCAAGCACATTATCTGAGTTATGATTTGTATCTGTGTGATTTGTGTATAGGTGTGAGTCATCTTGCATACTAGCTATATGTTCCACAGGTGTCGGGTCTATATTTTTGCTCAACATGGTATCCCAACACATAGCTCAGATTCTGGCCCAGGGTTGCTATGTAACACACATTTAGTGCATAAATTTGTGATTAAAGATACAGAAAAAAAAGGGGTTATAGCAAATGAAGATTGTGGGGGACTAATAGCAAGGAGCATTATTCTAAGCAGTGAAAACCTCTCTAGTCTGTTTCCAATAGAGTTTCTTTATTGTTCCTTTTTCAACCCCTTTTTAAATTCTTATAATGGCTATTCAGGTCTCCGCACGTGTTTATTTCTTTGTTCTTCATGCAATTTCTTCCTTCCAAAGAGTCCATTTGGTAGCTCTGATAAGTCAAGAGAAGATATGCATCCTCTCGGCTTGCAGAGCTCTGCAGTGTAAACTTGGCTAAAGTCCTGAAGCCCCCCCCCCCCCCCCCAAAAATAAAGAGCCAGCTGAACATGCGGCATGAATTTACCTTTCTCCTCGTGTTTACTGTCTCTGCATTTCTGGTTCAACTTAAGTTGCCTGAGTTAATATTCATCCTCAAAAACTTGAAAGAGCCTAATTTTTGCATTTTTGGAAGATATCCTAGAAGAGGTGTATTTCTCCTTTTATAAAAGGAATCTTTTACAATATGAGTGAAGCCTTCTTTAATAATACAAATTATGAATGCAAATTTGCATGACCAAAATCTTTTATTTAAAATGAATGAAGAAATCATAGCAGATTACAAACTGAAAAGAAGATTACAAATATCAGGCAGTCCAAAAGAATAGCATATTTTTAATTAATTAACTTATTGAAACACTTCCATAATACTTTTTGTTTTCTAAAGTATTTGGCTGCAGAGTCTCATGACACTTTTGGATTATCCTGTTTTATAGAGTGAATAGGAAGTTATTTTCAGTCTTTTATCTAGCAAGTTTGATTGTTTTTTGCTTATTTTTCTTGAATTATCAACGATATCCTTGAAGGAATAAAAATGGTGATTTGACTAGGTTTCAGTGAAAACAAAATTCTTTCTTTACAAAGTTACATGTGTATGGGTTAGAAGATTATTCCACACACAAGTTTTAAATTTCAAATCTTTTTTCTCCTCCATCACTTAGTTCTGATGTTGGGGGCCATAGGACATTTTTGCATAATGATACCAACTATTAATGTTTTGCTATGAGACAGAGAGTCATACCTTGGGAAGTCATTCTCACTTTGAGACAGCTAGCAGTAGCAACCATACACACAGCAAATGAACTATATAAAAATATTCTGTGAAATCCATGTATTCCTGGCACGATTTTCCTTTAGCCAGATCCCAAAAATGTCCATGGAGCACCTCAACTCCAACTAACCCAAGCAAAGAGTAAGACATAGAAGGATTTGGGAAGGAAAGACACAATGACCAATCAAGATTAAAATGTTTTACTTTGCAAAATTTTATAAAAGCCCGACAATCTGGCTACGGTCGTGGGCCCTCTGAAATAACGGGCCCCTGTGTTGAGCTGCTTTTTTGTTTTGGTAAATATATCTTTTCTTCCTAAACAAACTCCTCTTGGCAAACATCATTCAGTAATGCGAGCCTTCTCTCTATCAGGAAAATAATATATTATCAGGAACATCATAAGGATACGATGCTGACGGCATGTTTCTTTTCAGAGGAGGGATATTGAATCAAGGTGCTGGCCTAGATCATACCTACTACTAGATTCTAGATTACACTGAAGAGGACGTAGTAAGAATAATTGTTACCGTAGCTCTCATAGCAAGCTTTTTTTTTTTTTTTTTTGAGATGGAGTCTCACTCTATCACCCTGGCTGGTGTGCAGTGGCACGATCTCGGCTCACTGCCAGCTCTACCTCCCGGGTTCAAGTGATTCTCCTGCCTCAGCCTCCTGAATAGCTGGGACTACAGGAGCCCGCCACCATGCCCAGCTAATTTTTTTTTTTGGTATTTTTAGTAGAGATGGGGTTTTGCCATGTCGGCCAGGCTGGTCTCGAACTCCTGACCTCAGGTGATCCACCCGCCTCCCAAAGTGTTGGGATTACAGGCGTGAGCCACTGCACCCGGCAGCAAGCTTTTTTTAAACTACATACTGTATAACATACACTGTGTCAAGAGTTACATGATGTATTTCATTGTTTTTTATGATGTCTCTGTGAGAATGTCTGTGTAATAGTTTCACAGTACAGGCAAAAATGCTGAAACATAGACAAATTAAGTAAACTATCCCAACGATAAGCTGGTAGAATTGGCATTTTCAGTACGGAAATCTGATTCCAGTGCTCTTAGCCACTATATTTCAGTGCTTCTTGGTTTCTTATACATATCTTTTCTCAAAAATGTAAAGAACCTAAGTTTTGGAATGCAAACAAGTTAAATTTAAATCTCCCTTGGAATATCACTAGTTGAATGAATCAATTACTTTTTATTGTTATCAATTAAAATTTTGCTTCTCATCTGTAGGATAATAATTTTCAAGTACATACTTCATAACACTTTTTGAAAAATAAGTGAGATAATGTGCAAGACAACCTTTAGCCCATTGGACAAGGCATGTCTCTGAGCTGTAGTTTCTTCATGTCAGGCCTCTGAGCCTAAGCCAAGCCATCGCATCTTCTGTGACTTGCACGTATACATCCAGACCTCCTGAAGGAACTGAAGATCTACAAAAGAAGTAAAAATAGCCTTAACTGATGACATTCCACCATCGTGATTTGTTCCTGCACTACCTTAACTGATCAATGTACTTTGTAATTCTCCCCACCCTTGAGAATGTACTTTGTGAGATCCACCCCTGCCTGCAAAACATTGCTCTTAACTTCACCGCCTATCTTAAAACTTATAAGAACTAATGATAATCCACCACCTTTTGCTGACTCTCTTTTCGGACTCAGCCTACCTGCACCCAGGTGAAATAAACAGCTTTATTGCTCACACAAAGCCTGTTTGGTGGTCTCTTCTCACAGACGCACATGAAATTTGGTGCCGTGACTCGGATTTGAAATTGGTGAGATGTTTCTTGGGCTGGTCGGTCTGAGGACCTGAGGTCGTAGGTGGATCTTTTTCACGGAGCAAAGAGCAGGAGGACAGGGGATTGATCTCCCAAGGGAGGTCCCCCCTGTTCCCCTCATGACACTGACACAACAAAAAAGAGTTATTCCACTAGTTCCCTTGATGGTCGGTTTAGGACTTTCTGCCTCCACTATTGCTCTCGGTACTGGAATAGCAGGCATTTCAACCTCTGTCACGACCTTCCGTAGCCTGTCTAATGACTTCTCTGCTAGCATCACAGACATATCACAACTTTATCAGTCCTCCAGGCCCAAGTTGACTCTTTAGCTGCAGTTGTCCTCCACAACCGCCGAGGCCTTGACTTAGTCACTGCTGAAAAAGGAGGACTCTGTATATTCTTAAATGAAGAGTGTTGTTTTTACCTAAATCAATCTGGCCAGGTGTATGACAACATAAAAAAACTCAAGGATAGAGCCCAAAAACTTGCCAACCAAGCAAGTAATTACGCTGAATCCCTTGGGCACTCTCTAATTGGATGTCCTGGGTCCTCCTAATTCTTAGTCCTTTAATACCCATTTTTCTCCTTCTTTTATTCGGACCTTGTATCTTCCATTTAGTTTCTCAGTTCATCCAAAACCGTATCCAGGCCATCACCAATCATTCCATCCGACAAATGTTTCTTCTAACATCCCCACAATATCACCCCTTACCACAAGACCTCCCTTCAGCTTAATCTCTCCCACTCTAGGTTCCCACGCCGCCCCTAATCCCGCTTGAAGCAGCCCTGAGAAACATCGCCCATTCTCGCTCCATACCACCCCCCAAAAATTTTCGCCGCCCCAACACTTCAACACTATTTTGTGTTATTTTTCTTATTAATATAAGAAGGCAGGAATATCAGGCCTCTGAGCCCAAGCCAAGCCATCGCATCCCCTGTGACTTGCAGGTATACATCCAGATGGCCTGAAGTAACTGAAGATCCATAAAAGAAGGAAAAATAGCCTTAACTGATGACATTCCACCATTGTGATATGTTCCTGCCCCACCCTAACTGATCAATGTACTTTGTAATTCTCCCCACCCTTGAGAATGTACTTTGTGAGATCCACCCCTGCCCGCAAAACATTGCTCTTAACTTCACCACCTATCTTAAAACCTATAAGAACTAATGATAATCCACCACCCTTTGCCGACTCTCTTTTCGGACTCAGCCCACCTGCACCCAGGTGAAATAAACAGCTTTATTGCTCACACAAACCCTGTTTGGTGATCTCTTCACAGGGACGCGCATGAAACTTCACACAGCAGCTATTTGCCCTTAGGCATCTCCATTTCCTTTAGCTGAACAAGGGGGTTACATTATTTATTTTAATTGAAGGTAAGATAACATGGAAAACAAGCTGGATGTTGTGGCTCATGCCTGTAATCCCAGCACTTTGGGAGGCCAAGGTGGGTGGATCACTAGAAGTCAGGAGTTCGAGACCAGCCTGGCCAATATGGTGAAACCCTGTCTCTACTAAAAATACAAAAATTAGCCGGACATGTTGGTGGGCACCAGTAATCCCAGCTACTTTGGAGGCTGAGACAGGAGACTCGCTTGAACCTAGGAGGCAGAGATTGCAGTGAGCTGAGACTGTGCCATTGCAGTCCAGCCTGGGCAACAAGAGCGAAACTCCATCTCAAAAAATAAAAACAAATAAAAAAGAATAAAGAAAGATAAAATGGAAAACAAAGGTGAAAGGGGTATATCAATTGTAAAGTATGATGCAAAATATACGTAGCTAATATTTTCTACTATCTTTTTTAGGAACCATTACTAGTGTCATATTTTGAATTCATAGAACATTATGGCTACTAAGTATATGAACATTAGGTGTTTGAAAAGTCAGATAAAACTTGGGCCTGTGTCCATCTTTGAGGAAAGGGAGGAGACAGGAAAATGAGTTTTAAGTTCGTCCAATCAATTAAAACTAAATTCCTGGTGGCGTAAGTTGTTTCTGGTTTTGACATTTTTGTCCCCACAGGCGGTGAGCACAGAGCCTAGGTGGACTACTAGGTCACTTTTACTTTAATTTCTCTTTGCCACAAAAACAGACTCTGCCTGGAGTTCAACAATAAAACATTTTAAAGTAGGCAATAAAAAAAAATCACAGTTTTTTATCCATTAATGTAGCTGCATTTTAGACACAGTCTCCAGATTATTCCTTTTTTTATAATGAGGATGACATTTTCTTTGGTGTTGCTTTAAAAATGTAGACTGTAAATGCTGGGAAAGAGGCAATTCTTACACAGTGCATTAAATGCATTATATTAATCAATTTACATGTCTTTACTGTGCCTCATTTATCCAATTCACACATCTTCCCTAGACCTCAATTTACTATGAAAGCAGTGTCTCTCCTTACACTTTAATTTGGACCAAGACCAAGTGAAACCAAGATGGAAGGGAGATATAAAAAAAGATGGACATGGTTTATTACAGGGAGAGAGGAATAAAAATGGCCTCTTAGGTATTTCCAACGGAGGACATGACATTTTCAGAAGAGTCAAAAAAAATTTGTAAAGTCACCTTTTCCATTTTGTCACCCATTTAATGTTGGTATATTCATGGCTGGTTATAAGAAAAGGCAGGGTAAAGTCACACTAGGGAACAGTAATTCACTTAGGTAATCATCAGAAAGGAGTAATGGGGAAGTTTCTAAAATGCCAGTGTACACAAGATATTGTTGTGGTACGATTAATGAGCCAAAGGGAGAAATGCCCTTCAAGTAGGCTGACAGTTGCCAAGTCCTCTGACATTTTACCATGTGGCCACAGCCTCTTAAATTCCTTCTGATGCTGAACTCCACTGTAAGATCAGAAAGGTAAATGAGAATAAGAGCAGAAGTTCATTCTTCTGAGGAATTCATGATTTCCTAGTGTAGCTTGTGAATCTCTAATTGCTGCTGCCAATCATGTTTGGCCTTCTTACCTGATCTTTAGTCTGTCAAGCTCATCAATAAAGGTTTTCAGCTCAGTAAAAGCAGAAGATTCCAAAACTACAATGGTTCTCTATGATTAAACACATTACTCAATTCTAATATGGCTTTTGGTTTTCTCGCTATTGCCTTAAGTACTTAACTTTTCCCTAATGTCATTCACTCTTATGTCATCTTTCTCTGCCTTCTATACCTGGCATCAAAGCAGAATACCCAACTCTTTCTTCCTGCAGTCATCTAGACAGACAAGCACACGTACATTTATCTTTTTAAGGATTACACCCTGATTAATAAGGGAAAGGTAGAATGATACTGACAAAATAACAATGAAAGAATAAACTAATATTTCAGACTTATATACAGTTATCACAGTTCATGGCTCTAGACTGTAGTTTCTACCATCCTTTTAATATAATAAATGGACATAACATTTGGCTGACATTCTTAAATATTTTTCCTATGCTTTTAACTCACTATTTCTCAGTCTTACAGTCTAAACACTATGATGATATGTGTTTTGATAATTCTTAAAGTGAACACGTCTCAATCAACTATACTGCACAGCACAGAACACGGCACTTCCTTGTTCAAATTGTTAATGTGTGTAACTAAGCACTGCAGCTTGGGTTAGGTTTCTTTTGCCACTCTTGCTTTCCAAGAGTGACTCTCACCTTCCTCTCCTTACACATCTTTTTTTTCTCAGATCTTAGATCCAAGTCGGGAAAACTCATAGGATCCTCAAGCAGGTTACTTCATAGGTTAGCAACAGGATCATCCCCATGGTGTCCATGTCTCCTTCTACCCCAGTTCCTGTAACCAGGTCCCTGCCTCTTCTCTGCTTTGCTTTTCCTAATATCACTCTGTTATTGGGGTCATCCCTTACCCTATGCAGCTTATTACATTCCCCAAGAATTTCATTGAGAGCATAGGAAGTCCCCTGTATCCCTGAAGCCATATGCTCTTGTGAAACCTGGTTAGATGATTTGGTATCTGTCTTGGCCACTTCCTATGTTTCATTCTACTGCTTGTACAGAAAGTAGACTTGCCTATAACCATGGCTCCATTCAAAATGCAGACATTTTTATCATTAAGGAAAGATCAATTTTGATGCATACAAAAATCTCTGGAATGGGAGTGTAGATGCCTCTAAGGAACTACTTTCAGGATCTTTAGTCGGTCCCCTCTATCCCAGCCTCTCATGAATTAACTGTAAGTGTGTCTGTGCCCACAGGTTCAGTTTCACCCTGTGGCTTAGTGAACGGCACAATTGGGGCAAGAAAAATACCAACTGACGTTTATTACTCATGGTATGAATGATTTACAAATATATCCTTTCATCCTTCATAGATGTGAAAACTGAGGCTCAGAGTTTAGTTAATCTACCCAAGGTAGCAAGGCTATTAAATGGCAGAGCCATCTTTCTAATTTCCAAAGTCCTTGCTCTTAATTTAATGTCAAAGCTGTATTAGAATTGTTGCAGAGAGGTCTTGAAGTGGAGACCTGCTTTTTTGAACTAAAGCCTAAAAAGCATTGGGAAAAAAATTACGGCTGAATTCCCAGCCAGCTAAAGCAGACCTTGCACACTGCAGATGCTCAATAAATATTTATTAAGTGAAATATACAGTTGTCTAATATTAAAATAGAATTGGAAGCAGAGTTAGGAAATTTCTAATCTGTCAGTTTTGTGTTAATCCCTTAATAATCAAGTTAGGTCTGTAGACCAGTGGCATGGCTTCTTCATAAAGCTTATTAGAAATGCAAACTCTCAAGCTTCACCCTAGAGGCCAAGAATCAACATCTGCATTTTAACAAGATCTTCCAGATGATCTGTATGCAAATTAATGTTAGAGCAGCTTTGGCCTAAGCTTGGTCAGAGAGTTCACTGAGGCAGAATGGCTTTGAATATCTCGTTATTTGTATAACGATTCCTCACTTCTTTTGGCTGTCTGCTAATTGAACAGACTCCCTCAGTTAGACGCTGTTGTCCAAGACTAAAGCCCGCTAAAAACCCTTTGTAAATAAAGGTGTAGCGTCATCTTCCTTTGTTTGGTAGAAAGTTAGAGTTCTCTACCTTTTTCTGGCTTAGCTTGTGAACTAATCTGCAGTTTTCTGCTACCGATAGTATTAGAGAAATATTTTTGACAAAGGAAAAATACAGCACCAACAAATATTTTCATTGCATCAATTTTACTCTCTCTCCCTTGCCCCACTGGTAACAAAACAACATCATTACATACATGTAAGTAATTTTGGATGTTGGGAGAGGAAGGAACTGGTGGAAATAAACTTAGAAACTTATTCTTTAAAATAATCTGGAAGCTTTTAAAGTTTTTATAAATATCTCAGACTGAATGAAGCCTTTAAAAATTATTATTAACAAAATAGAGCCATATGACCCATAATCTAATATTCTTCTATTCACATGGCCACTCTCTGGTACCCTCATTTATATTACCTCAGCAATCCAGAGAACACTGGGGAACGATGTATGCTTGTTGGAGGAGGTGATCTTTTCATTTGTTTTCTAATTAAATAACTTATAAACTTAAAAGAAATGATTACTTAAGATGCTTTCAGTACTTGTAAGAACAAAATAACAATAATCTCATTTGGAGCTATCAACAGAACACGCAAAACTAGTGTGATTTGGGGCTGAAACAAAAGTTTTTAATAAGTAAGTTTCCTACCCTAAAATAATATTGCTAGACCTAAAACAGTGAATTCAGTTCTGGCTATAAGGTTTTAAAAAATGGCAAAATTGAATCCTTTCAGTGATGAAGAATCAAGATGATGAAGGGAAAATTAAGGAATGATGGCAGGACCTGGAAATATTTCAAATGGAGAACATTCATTCCAAGGAAAGAATATTTGGCATATACTATAATAAGAGAGATCAGAACTCCCGTGAGTGACCTCATAGTATAGAAAGACTGCCTGTGGTGGAAATAAATTTGTTGGTAATGGTTAGAATTGTTTGAGGAAGGTTCTTACTACAGGAAATTGTATTCAGAGGCTAAATAAACAAACAAGAACAAACCTACTGGTAGTGCTGGGGAGAAGGATAGTCAGAAAACATCTCACTTATCTGTACATTCAGGACTTGATATTTGGTAGATGATCAGCAATTGTATACATGCAAACTTGTTATTTCTTGCCTCAACTGGATCTAGTGTTTGACCCTCCAATATTAGTTCCTCCCTCAAATCTTAAAGACAACTAGAGAGAGACTAATTCTAAAATTTAGCTAATGGATTCAGGTGCTTATCTGTTTCCCCTTCCATCTCTCTATATATGTAGTTCAATAATTATAGTATGCTATCATGATTTTCATCATATCTGCAAAAAGTCTCTACTTATCTTCCTTTTGATTGACTCTTTTTAATGTAAACAAATGTATCTTAAAGGGAAACCTTATGTTACTACACAGGAGAAATTAACAAGCGTTAATAAAGTGGTAAAGACATGTTAACTTAAAGCTAAGGCTTCTTTAGTAATGCAATTAGAATGGACAAGAAAGTAACTTTCTCAGCAATTCAATGACATTTGTTTCCAGTGTCTGTCTACCCTTTATAAAATGTTTCAATGTTACTCACACTTTCCAGTTAAATGGTCTATGTATTAGGGCAGTAGGATTTTGATACCTATTTTTAGGTGGTTGTCTAGTTCTTAAAACAATTTTTGCTTTGACTCATACTGTATAATGTCTCCCTTTCACACCAAACCCCTCAAGTATTGCTTCAAAGAGAATAAAATACCTAAGAATCCAACTTACAAGGGATGTGAAGGACCTCTTCAAGGAGAACTACAAACCACTGTGCAATGAAATAAAAGAGGATACAAACAAATGGAAGAACATTCCATGCTCATGGGTAGGAAGAATCAGTATCGTGAAAATGGCCATACTGCCCAAGGTAATTTATAGCTTCAATACCGTCCCCATCAAACTACCAATGACTTTCTTCACAGAATTGGAAAAAACTACTGTAAAGTTCATATGGAACCAAAAAAGAGCCCGCATTGCCAAGTCAATCCTAAGCCAAAAGAACAAAGCTGGAGGCATCACACTACCTGACTTCAAATTATACTACAAGGCTACAGTAACCAAAACAGCTTGGTACTGCTACCAAAACTGAGATATAGACCAATGGAAGAGAACAGAGCCCTCAGAAATAATGCTGCATATCACTATCTGATCTTTGACAAACCTGAGAAAAACAAGCAATGGGGAAAGGATTCCCTATTTAATAAATGGTGCTGGGAAAACTGGCTAGCCATATGTAGAAAGCTGAAACTGGATCCCTTCCTTACACCTTATACAAAAATTAATTCAAGATGGATTAAAGACTTCAATGTTAGACCTAAAACCGTAAAAACCCTAGAAGAAAACCTAGGCAATACCATTCAGGACATAGGCATGGGCAAGGACTTCATGTCTAAAACACCAAAAACAATGTCAACAAAAGCCAAAATTGACAAATGGGATCTAATTAAACTAAAGAGTTTCTGCACAGCAAAAGAAACTACCATCAGAGTGAACAGGCAACCTACAAAATAGGAGAAAATTTTTGCAATCTACTCATTTGACAAAGGGCTAATATCCAGAATCTACAATGAATTCAAACAAATTTACAAGAAAAAAACAAACAACCCCATCAAAAAGTGGGTGAAGGATATGAACAGACACTTCTCAAAAGAAGACATTTATGCAGCCAAAAGACACATGAAAAAATGCTCATCATCACTGGCCATCAGAGAAAAGCAAATCAAAACCGCAATGAGATACTATCTCACACCAGTTAGAATGGCGATCATTAAAAAGTCAGGAAACAACAGGTGCTGGAGAGGATGTGGAGAAATAGGAACACTTTTACACTGTTGGTGGGACTGTAAACTAGTTCAACCATTGTGGAAGCCAGTGTGGCGATTCCTCAGGGATCTAGAACTAGAAATACCATTAGACCCAGCCATCCCATTACTGGGTATATACCCAAAGGACTATAAATCATGCTGCTATAAAGACACATGCACATGTATGTTTATTGTGGCATTATTCACAATAGCAAAGACTTGGAACCAAGCCAAATGTCCAACAATGATAGACTAGATTAAGAAAATGTGGCACATATACACCATGGAATACTATGCAGCCATAAAAAATGATGAGTTCATGTCCTTTGTAGGGACATGGATGAAGCTGGAAACCATCATTCTCAGCAAACTATCGCAAGGACAAAAAAACAAACACCACATGTTCTCACTCATAGGTGGGAATTGAACAATGAGAACACATGGACACAGGAAGGGGAACATCACACACCGGGGCCTGTTGTGGGGTGGGGGGAGGAGGGAGGGATAGCATTAGGAGATATACCTAATGTAAATGACGAGTTAATGGGTGCAGCACACCAACATGGTGCATGTATATGTATGTAACTAACCTGCACGTTGTGCATATGTACCCTAAAACTTAAAGAATAATTAAAAAAATAAATAAATAAAAAATAAAAGAGCCTCTAACCCATTAACTTATTTGCGTGACAGGTTTTGTCTGCCAGAATCCCCTACATTTTATTTCACTTAAGTTACACTATCGTTGACAAAATCCCGAGATTCTATTTTTAATACTTGTCTGCTTTCTCTAGATAAACTTTGACTACTTGTGGATAATAAAAGATTTGGTTAAGGTAGTATTAGAGGTGAATCTTTTTTATGCAATCCAGGAACAGAGCTATCATTTAAAATGTAAATTGCGTTCCCATGTGAACCTTGCTTTCCAAGTCATGTGCTATGTGTGAGAAAAAGGCAAAATGATTAATGGCAGGGTCTTGCATGCAGAGGAGGATCGATTCTTTGTGCTGAACATTCTGGTGATATATTCTAAATCTGACATGTGCCTGTGGCTTTACCCTATTACAGCTGGCATTCTGCAACTTCCGGGGGCTGGGTGACATTGCATAAAGCACACAGGCCTTTGAATCTGACAAACTGAAGCATGAGGCCAAACTCCCTACTAATAATTGTGAGGCTCTGAGCTAGTCTTTGAACCATTCGGAGCTTTACTGGTTTTCTCAAAATATTGAAATGTAATGTCTTTATGGATGGACATGAGGCCTTTCAACATAGGTGCCAGTGCCCTTCAAGTGAGCCAGGTGAATACATGTTGAGGGTTACACAGTAGGTCTAAATCCCTGTATATCTCAACGCAGAGCATAAGGAGACTAGCATAAAGTGATCTTGGAAGAGTTATTGGCAAATATTAGATGTCTCCTACTGCAGGAAGGCAAATAAAAGATATCAAAAAATTGACCCTACCAAAAAAATTAGGGTACTTTTCATCAACTCTGAATGTGAAAACACACTGTACATAACAGCTGTTTTTAATGAATACTGCAATCTAAATAACCAATGTACACTTCATTTTCAAAAATCATATCATCCAGAGAAGACTATATTATTTTTCCTTTTTTATTATTAAGCTTTTACTTTTCTTGACCATATTTTATAATATCCAATTCTCAAGAAAACAATACGTAAAAAGTTAATGAAAGCAGAATATAACTTGTAGTAAACCTTTTAAAAAGTCTGCATGCATGAACTCACATCAAACACATACACACACACACACATGCACGCACATACACAAACATGTACGTACCCTGCAAGCATCCTCCTTGCTATGTTGACTATGATAGTTAAGAAAAATGAATGTGTTCAGGAATTACTGTTCAGTAGTTTAGAAAATGGGATTTAAGATCGGTTTAAACAAGGTGATAAAGACCTTTCAACCCTTTTCCCTCTTGTTTTATATAGTTTCATTTTTTTAATAATCAATTTTTTTTTTGCTCAACAGTATACCCTAGACAGATATCTACATGTTTGACATAATGAAACAATGTCATTACTCTGTTCTAACAAATTCCCAGTGTAATAATAAGCCAAATAACTTCTTACCCACTACAAATATCTGTGTCAAAGAGGAATGAAAATTGCATAGACTGGAGCTATTTCCCTCTCCTCAGACCTCCATATCTAGGTGTCTTTTTTCATAGCTTAAGCTATAAATTGAATGGCATAAATTGATGATGGACATAGAACTGTATATTAGTTTTTATTTTGACAAAATCATTAAACATCACATAGGTTGAAAAATGAATCACGAAGCCCTAAGCCTGCCTTAGAAGATTGCACTTCATAAACTGAATTGCTCACATGGGCAACATTTTGGTGGAAGTTATAGATTTTCTAGCATATCTCTGATAGATAGGACTAATATAACTTCAATAAAAACTCTGGATATGTCAATATAAAATTTTCCTTACCATTGAAAGATGTAAGATACTCCAACTAATAAATCGGACGACAACCTATTCCTTAAGGTATACTAACATACATATTGGGTTACAACAAGCAACAAAATCATCGAGGTAATAAACCTCAGTCACAGAGGGCCCATTGGAGAAGGTTTCTCTCCATTGCAAGAGTTCATACGATGGCTGTAGATATGAAATACTCCCTGAATGTTAATTTCCAGTAATTGACTCAGCTATATAGGTAATGACTTAGAACTACATAAAAACTGTACCTGAATGTCATGTATGCCCCCTATATTTATCACACTTCATATGAATTATATGGGTGGTGTAATCAAATTGGTCCTGAAGTGCAAGGTAAACTGAAAAATCAAAGTGAAGAAAGTCTAATTTATGCATTTACCAACAATTTTTGTGTTACTTGAAATTGTGTATTACTTGATGTTTCTGGCCTCATTATCATTATTTGAAAATTGAGGATGATAATGAATATTTCTTAGGGAGGCTACAAGGGTTAAGTGTTGAAGCAAGTAGCCCAATCCTTGGCAGCTGAGAGATGTTAGTTTCCTTGCCTCACCCATTCAGGTTGCTTTTCACCTTCATGACTTATACTGCTCTTGATAATATGCCTTATGTGTGATCCATTATTTTTCCTTCTACTTCATTTATTTTGGGAACATAAATCACTTTGTATTAGTCAATGTTCTTCAGAGAAATAGAACAAGTAAGATGTGAAAAAAAGAGAGTGGAGAGACAGACAGATTTATTTTAAGGAATCGACTCATGTGGTTATGTAGGCTGGCAAGTGCAAAATCTGCAATTGAAGTTCAAAGGCCATCAGCAGGCAGTACTACTTCCTCTTGCTCAGGGGAAATCAGTCTTGAGTTATCTTCAGGTGTTCAACAGATTGAATGAGGCCCACCCACATTATGGAAGGCAATCAGCTTTACTCAAAACCCACCCATGTAAATGTTCATCTCAGGCCAGGCACAGTGGCTCGTGCCCTTAATCCCAGCACTTTGGGAGGCCAAGGCAGGCCATTCACTAGAGAACAGGAGTTCGAGACCAGCCTGGCCAACATGGCAAAACCTCGTCTCTACTAAAAATGCAAAAATTAGCTGGCCGTGGTGGTGGGCACCTGTAGTCCCAGCTACTTGGGAGGCTGAGGCACAGGAATCACTTGAACCTGGGAGGCACAGGTTGCAGTGAGCCGAGATCGTGCCACTGCACTCCAGCCTGGGTGAGAGAGCGAGACTCCATCTCAAAAAAAAAAAAAAAAAAATTCAGAGTAATTTTTGACAGAAACACAGAAACATTCAGAATAATTTTTGACCACATATCTGGGCACATAAAATTAAACATCATACCCTTCTCTACAGAAACCTATCATTGTGTTTCTACGGAAAACATTATCTTTGTTCAGAATCCTACTTCTTGGCAATTGAGTTTCAAACTTACTAGATTTTGTTAGCTAGTGAACATCAGGCTATATAATAGTTTTGCTTCTAAGAAAGACTATAAAATACACTTAATAACAAGGAGGCAGGTTTTATTTTTAATCTTTGTAAGCACTAGGCAGGCACCTCGATTTTTAGGATGTCAAATTTGCATCATATCATACATATTAAAATGCTTTAAATATCAGTTTTTAGAACAAGTAAAAAAGCCTTTTAACAATTTGCTTTTCTAATTATTTGACCATGAGTAATTTATTTAATTTAAAATTTAATATGCTTCATTAGAAAACATAGTGCCCACCGAAAAGTTATTCCAAAGTCACAAAACTAAACCCACATGTTTTCAATAAGATGGACATTTTGTGATGGCTAATTTAACAATGCATTCCATTAATTTAAAAAGTAATGAGTTGTCTTAATGTTATCTTTCTAGACACTTAAATTTTTATTAATTTATATGTTATTTTATTTTTTATGTTATTCAGCCTCTTTTGCCTAATTTGTTTATCTGAAAGTTGAAGATATTAATATCTCTTAGAGTAGTAATTTTTGTTAGACCCTGAAACAAATAAAACAATGCTTTGAATCTTAAATACTGTGTGCTTATTGCCTCAAAAGCAGACATATTTCATCTTGCACTAAATCCTTTTTTGTCTTCATTTCTGACTTTTTCTTCCAGAGATTCAAGATATTTCTGTAAATCCATTAGACGCTCATAGTTTATAAGCATAATGGCAATCACAATCAATGGGGTGGAGAAACTCAACTTTGTTGTGTTCTGAATTCGAAGAAAATATTTATCATAGTCTCTGTTACAGTCCTTAACCATAGTCCCTAAATGAATAAACTACCCCTCCAGAAACGGAAAACATGGATATTATTATCTTAATGATTAACCTCTCCTTTAATTTTAAACACAGCCCTGAAACAAGTTTATTATTGTCAATGGTTTGAACCCCAGTTTAAAGACTGTTTACATTCTCTTATAGGAGGCAGAAACACCCTAACTATCTGATCTCCAGTGATCTTAGAAGGCAATCAGGAATAAAGGCAAGAGACTTAAGTTATTTCTTTTTTAAATGTTTTTTCAACAACTATTATTTGATATCCACCTCTCAAAATTTGACTGCATCTTCCCATTCCAGAAAATACTCCAATCTCAACAAGCTCACTTCCTAAATTTCATCTTGATGAGCGTCTACAGATTAGGCTCACATTGCTGCCTGTCTTCTCATACCTGGAAACAAAAATTACTTAACGAAGTAACTCCATTATCTGTTATTTCTATTTTCCTGCATGATTCATCACTTAAATCTGTTTCAAAAATTTAATATTCAATTCAACAAACTGAATCTGTGCTGTAAGTTGTAGGAATCAAAAAGCAATCAAGAGGTGGGGATGTTTCCACATTTCTCACAACAGATTTGAAGACATAAGATTTCCACATCCTCTGGAATTCTAAGGTACATAGTAGAAGGAATGAAATGAATCTAAAACAGAAACAATATGCATAAATTCATATTAAATGTATGCCATAAAAGCCATAAAAGTGTTTTAAACACTTATGGGCATGTAAAGGGAGAGGCTGGTTTCCATCTGTGATGGGCAGAATAGTAACCCACCAAGATGTCTATGTTCACATCCCCAGAAGCTGAGAATATATTATCTTACATGGCATGTGAATATATTATTTACATGTAAAGATAATATATTGTCTTACATAACTTTGAAGTTTGTAGACATGATTAAATTAAGGTTCTTGAGATGGAAAAGATTACTCAGGATTATCTGAGTAAGCCTGATACAATTACAAAAGGCTTTTTAGGAGGGTCAGGGTCAGAGAGACAAAGATGACCCACTGCTGGCTTTGCTCGGAGAGGAAAGGACCACAAGCCAAGGGATGCAGGAGGCTTCTAGAATAAGCGAAAGAAAGGAAATGGATTTTCACTTAGAGTGTCTAGAAGGAGTGTAGTCCTGCCAACATCTGGATTTTAACCCAGTGAGATTTCTGACCTACAGAACTCACAGGTGATAAATTTGCATGGTTCTAAGCCAGTCCATTTGTGGTAACCTGCTGCAGTAGCAATAGAAAACCATTAGATCTCATGAGAACTTACTCGCTATCAAAAGAACATGGTGGGGGAAACTGCCCCCACGATTGAATTATCTTTACCTGGTCCCTCCCACGTCATGTGGGGATTATGGGAGCTACAATTTAAGATGAGACTTGGGTGGGGACAAGCCAAACCATATCAATCTTTATGGTGGAAACTTCATATTAGTAAGGAAAAAATATACCTGGAAACAGACTTGAATAATTTTTCTATTGAAAGGATTTGATTCTGGGTCACTGCCACTTTCTTATCCTAAACATATTCTGGCTTAGAAAAAATAGAAATCTGAAAATAAAGAGAAATTGTTTCCCAGAGCAAAAATAAAATGATATATTTTAATATATAAATTCATAATCCTGTTGCACACAATGACAAAGACAAAAGTTTCAAATTGCTAAGCTTCCGAACAATTCTGCAAAATAGTTTAGCTAGCATTCTAAATATTCCAAAAGAATGGCTGACAAATTCTACCCAAGCTAGTGGAACTGTTTTGCTTTTCACATAGCATAGGGATGTAAAAAGAACAAAGAATTAGCTAAAATGGCCTAGTATAAAGAGGGTTAAGAAGAGACAACACTGAACCTGTCTAAGCATAAAACATAACATAAGAGTAGAGGGAGTTCTAATTCTATTAAACACAGTGTCTTCAGTGGGAAAATTGAACGGGTCAAGACTCGTCAGATTGTATTAAGTGAAAGAAGATGGCTAATGGCATGTCACTGAGATCGATGCATGGCCCACCTCTGCCCATCTAGCGGCATGGCTTCCCATCATGGTGCACAGATGTGTAAGTTACAGGAAATTGGAAAGAATAGTTAACTGCCAAGAGGAAGGTTTAAGAAGCACATTCCTCTAAAATGGCCATACAATGCCACTGTAAAAATTTCAGTTTCCAGCAAAGATTTTATAAAAAAAAGGAAATTAACACTGCTTGCGTAAATAATTGTATTACAATGCTCTATTATAAAAGCTGATTTGATATTGACTCATTATTTTATATACAAAATTCGTAAGTGCAATGTTCACATGGAAATATTAGCTACTAATACATAGGCTCTAGTCATTAACTGATAGTAAACTGCTATCATTAAATGAATAATATTAGCTTCCACCATTTGCCTTTAACTTTATTGTGTCACTATATTCTTGCAATAACTTCCGAAGATGGCAACATTAACCCTATTCTACAAATGTGAAGACTGAGTTTTAGGGAGCTTTCGCTTGCTGAGGGTCATGCTGCTAAAATGATAGTAGAGTTTATTCTAATCTCAGTTTATCTGATCTTGGAGTTTAAGACTTTTAACAACTATATGCAAATGCACATACATAGACTGCAAAAGGCAAGTCTATCCTGTATATTTATGTATGTAGGTATGTATGTATGTAGGTATATGTGCATGTATCTATGTATCTATACACATATTGTTAGTGGGCATCGTTTTTATGTATCTTTCAGAACTGTCCTTCACAAGAGCAATCTGAGGAAGTCATAGGTACTACCCTTCAGGTGTGAATACAGTGGCCTCGGACAAGGAGAGGTTGTGGGTAATAGGGAGGTGTAAGGAGAAAGAAAAATCGCTAGGGTTTTATTTCTACTATGTGAAGGTAAAAAGAAGCAAGGTAGCAATTTAAAGCCCCATGTATCTTTCAAAGCATTCTAAGAGGCACATTAAGCCAAAGTGAGAAATTGATATGGAATCTTACTAAAGAAGTTAGAATTTCCAGATTGAAGAAAATAAGCTGCTAAACCTATCTTCACTTCTTAGGATATGCCAGAATCTCATCCTTTGCCATTGACACAAAACATTTTTTAAAAATACAAAGCAGTTTTTCCAATTGTTATAATAATTTCTTTTTTTTAACATATATGCTTTATAAGTGTGTTTAGGTCTATGAATGTATGTAAAGATACATATCTTTGTAATGTAGATGCATAAATTTTCTATAACATGGAGACTTTCTGCTCAACAAGATGACAAGGCAAAAACATACTGAAATTCTGATTTCCACAGTGATAGTTTTGGATTCAAATTCTTATTTTTAATAAGTATTATCATATTTATTATAAACATTAAAATATTATTACACATCCCTTAGGATTCATGTGAAAAAAATAAAAGAATTAAGATGTACATAGAGTATCACAATAATGAAAAGAATTATTAGAGCTTCAAAGTTTTTTGTTGTTTGTTTTTTGTAATTCTCAATTGTATTTGAATCATAAAATGGTTTCAGGTGATGTGTGAAAAGAGATATTCTCTGTCCAAGTTATGGGTTCACAGTAGTAAGTGGTTATGTAAAGACACCCAAAGGTGAGTGAAATAACACTGTACAATGAATATGTGCTTTCATCAGTCTGTGCATTAAATTACCTCTGATTTCTATTGTGAGTTGAATTAATATGCAAGAGCATCTATCTCTGTACCCTATATCCTAGACAGGCAATATTTTGTAATTAATTCTGCATCTCAATTTATTGGTCACAGGCAATGTCCTGGGTAAGTACAGGCCTTTATGTATGAATACAAAGATGGATGAAACTGGAAACCGTCATTCTCAGCAAACTATCGGAAGGACAAAAAACCAAACACCGCATGTTCTCTCTCATAGGTGGGAATTGAACAATGAGAACACATGGACACAGGGAGGGGAACATCACACTCTGGGGACTGTTGTGGGGTGGGGGGAGGGGGGAGGGATAGCATTAGGAGATATACCTAATGCTTAATGACGAGTTAATGGGTGCAGCACACCAACATGGCACATGTATACATATGTAACAAACCTGCACATTGTGCACATGTACTCTAAAAGTTAAAGTATAATAATAATAAAATTTTTTAAAAAAGATGAATAACAACACCTTGTTCTTATTCATGAGAACTTCAGAATATGTACAGGGACAGGGTTAGATGAGATTTCATATGATGACTAAAAGTATTCCTATAAATATTAAAATAAAGATAGATATAGATTTCTTTAGGGGCAAGCTATCTTATCCTTTGATCATGTAGGAAAGGCCATGTTATTTTTCAGAACTCTGCAATAGTTCACAAGTTTACTCAGGGTTAAAGCCAAAATCCTCACAGTAGCCTACAAGGCCTTACAGAAGCTTTTGTGTCATATAGTTTTATGACTCCCATCTCCTACTCTTTCCTTCTGCTCACTCTAAATCAACTCTTTGGGCTCTCAAACATGGCACACATGCTCCTGACTTAGGCTCTTTGTAGCAGCTTGCTTCTCCACCTAGACATCAAATTGGAGAGTTAAGCTTATATTTCAGGCAATTTTTAAAATTTTAAGCAGAATAATTCATATTACATTCATCTTTGAGTAATAGCCCTTGTAACATGGGTGGACTGATGGATGAGCCTTGAAGATAGTGATACTTTGAACTATTAGTGCTGGTGAATATGAAGTGAAGAAGATGAAGAGAAATTGATACAATTAAATAACAAATCTGCAAATTTTCTCTGTTTGCAGATGACATGATTGTATATTTAGAAAACCCCATCATCTCAGCCCCAAATCTCCTTAAGCTGATAAGCAACTTAAGCAAAGTCTCAGGATACAAAAATCAATGTGCAAAAATTACAAGCATTCCTATACATCAATAATAGACAGAGAGCCAAATCATGAGTGAATTCCCATTCACAATTGCTATAAAGAGAATAAAATACCTAAGAATCCAACTTACAAGGGATGTGAAGGACCTCTTCAAGGAGAACTACAAACCACTGCTCAAGGAAATAAGAGAGGACCCAAACAAGTAGAAAAGCATTCCATGCTCATGAATAGGAAGAATCAATATCATGAAAATGGACATACCCAAAGTAATTTATAGATTCAATGCTATTCCCATCAAGCTACCATAGACATTCTTCACAGAATTAGAAAAAACTACTTTAAATTTAATATGAAACCAAAAGAGTCCACATAGCCAAGAAAATCCTAAGCCAAAAGAAGAAAGCTGGAGGCATCATGCTACCTGACTTCAAACTATACTACAAGGTGACAGTAACCAAAACAGCATGGTATTGGTACCAAAACAGACATATAGACCAATGAAAAAGAACAGAGGCTTCAGAAATAACACCACACATCTACAACCATCTGATCTTTGGCAAACCTGAAAAAAACAAGCAATGGGGAAAGCATTCCCTATTTAATAAATGGTGTTGGGAAAACTGGCTAGTCATATGAAGAAAACAGAAACTGTACCCCTTCCTTATACCTTATACAAAAATTAACTCAAAATGGATTAAAGACTTAAAGGTAAGACCTAAAACCATAAAAACCATAGAAGAAAACCTAGGCAATACCATTCAGGACATAGACATGGGCAAATGCTTCATGACTAAAACACCAAAAGCAATGGCAACAAGAGCCAAAATTGACAAATGAAATATAATTAAACTAAAGAGCTTCTGCACAGCAAAAGAAACTAACATCAGAGTGAACTGGCAACCAACAGAAAGGGAGAACATTTTTGCAATCTATCCATCTGACAAAGGGCTAATATCTAGAATCTTCAAAGAACTTAAACAAACTTACACAAAAGAAACAAACAACCCCATCAAAAAGTGGGTGAAGGATATGAACAGACACTTCTTAAAAGAAGACATTTATGCAGCCAACAAACATATGAAAAAAAGCTCATCATCACTGGTCATTAGAGAAATGCAAATCAAAACCACAATGACATACCATCTCACACCAGTTAGAATGGCGATCATTAAAAAGTCAGGAAACAACAGATGCTGGAGAGGATGTGGAGAAATAGGAATGCTTTTACACTGTTGGTGGGAGTGTAAATTAGTTCAACCATTGTGGAAGACAGTGTGGCAATTCCTTAAGAATGTAGAACCAGAAATACCATTTGACCCAGCAATCCCATTACTGGGTGTATACCTCAAGGATTATAAATCATTCTACTATAAAGGCACATGCACATGTATGTATATTGTGGCACTGTTCACAATAGCAAAGACTTGGAACCAACCCAGATGCCCATCAGTGATGGACTGGATAAATAAAACATGGCAAACATATAACATGGAATGCCATGCAGCCATAAAAATGGATGAGTTCATGTCCTTTGCAGGGACATGGATGAAGCTGGAAACCATCATTCTCAGAAAAATAACACAAGAACAGAAAACCAAATACCGCATGTTCTCACTCATAAGTGGGAGTTGAACAGTGAGAACAGATGGGCACAGGGAAGGGAACATCACACACCGGGGCCTGTCGGGTGGTGGGGAGATATGGGAGGGATAGCATTAGGAGAAATACTTAATATAGATGACGCGTTGATGGGTGCAACAAACCACCATGGCCTGTGTAAACCTATGTAACAAACTTGCATGTTCTGCACATGCACCCTAGAACTTAAAGTATAATAAAATCATAAATAAATAAACAAACAACAAATCTGTTGCAGATTTTAAAAATTTAGCAATTGAATACAGGAAGCAGATGAAATAAACGAGTTGAGAAATCAGAGGTTTTCTTGGCTAAAAAGATTGGATATCCATTAATAAGATTAGATAATATAAAGACCATAAAGTGGGGAGCAGTAGATAATGAGTTTAGTGTTACAAGTTGAGTAAATAAGGCAGGGGAATTGAAGAAGGCAATTGAAACTAAAATTTGGAAGCTTGGGGAAAGGAGAATTTGAAGAGAATATTAAGATTAATCAGGAGGTATCTCTGAAGAGTAATAAACTTTTATGAATAGACAACACATAAGTACCATGTCAGGTCTATATATAAAGGGTCATGGAAGATCAGAGAGTGAAATGTATAATACTAGTTGAATAAATGACTGCACAGATAGGGTTTTGGAGCCTTATAAAAGAGAGAAATTTTATTCAAAAGGCCTTTTACAAAAATATAATTATGCATGCAAATATTACATCATAACTTGGAAGCAGTTTGCTGTATCTAATACACAGGATTATGTGTTTGGGGATAATCACTAAGACAGGAAAGTTAGACTTAATAAAACCACTACAAAACCTGGCTGCTGTCCTAAAACCTAAATTGATGTGGTAGGTAAGGGAAAGAAAAGAAATTAAGATAATTACAGAGTGATTCAACTATTGGGTAGACATTCTATTTATTAATGCCAGAAAACCAGAAATAAATTCAAGTCTAAACTCAAGTTTGGGTTGGGCAGATATCGAGAGTTTTTAACAAGCAGTTCCCACTAGCTGGTATGAACACAGGAAAGTTGTAGGAATTGTGTAACATTAAATTTAGGTATTTTGACTTACAGCATGCATATCATAAATAGACAGCTGGTATACCTTTACCAATAAGACACTAGCACTGTAACTTTTCATTTTAATGTAATTCATTAAAATTTAGCCAAATTTAGCTAAAAATAAGCCAAAATTTGTATAGGTTACTTTGGCTCACACAGTACTTTTTTTTTTTTATGATGAGGATAGTTTACATTACCAGCTGCCAAATCAATTCACTCCACTTTGAATGTTTCTTAAAACATTTCCATCAGGCTCTGATGGAGATGAAGCAGTTTGAAGGCATCAGAAAGCAAACTAAGATAGGGAAAAAAGAGCGCATTGAGACAAACCCAATATTTTCCACTACTTATATGTATTCTTTTTCTGTCTTAGAACATTTCTTATCAAGGTAAGACATGGAAATAGAAAATCCTGGCTTAGAGTTTGTACTATTCTACCCAGGCTGGGAAAGCACAGCAAAAAAAAAAAAAAAAGAAAACCAGGAATTTGGGACTTGCAAGGCTTTTACACACTGAGGAGTAAAGATCCCTTGGGGCGGGTTGTGGGGAAGAACCATAGAAAAGTCGACCTGTCATTTTGCTTTGTTTGCTCACAAGGCACATGCCAACATATAAATTTCCAGGAATAAAAGGTTAAAAATTCTGCAAAAGTCTGATGCTTAGAGGTTAAAAAGCCTGGCAGAGCATTAATAACCTTGCAGTGTTGAGGAAGAAAAACAACTGAAGCCTAGGAACCATGGTAAGTATATAAAGCTTTGAGTTTAAGTCCTAGGAGGGCTCAGCTCTAGGAGTAGTGCAAACAAGAAGTAGACCAGCCTAAAATTCAGCTTCAGATTAACTCAAATATTAAATGCATGAAGCTAAACATGCTACTTTCCAATAGCTCACTATACAGAAGTTAAATCATCTCTGGAAGAAAATAGTATCATTTACACTTTCTGGGTTGTTTTTTTTTTCACATACATTAAAGCATTTAGTAAAAAATTACCTGGCTGACTTAGGCTTCTTTTTAGGATGTAGAAAGCCATAGGAGAATGTGCATCTACTTTAGTGATGAGACTTGCTAGATAATCTACAAAATGATGATTATAAATCTCAATAGAGAGCTGAGAATGTAAAGAAATCTAATGAACTAAAATTGATAGAGTGTTGAGCCCATCCTAAGGCAGAACTCATGGCTACTGTCACCCTTGGTGGAGCAGTGAGAATGGAGAAAATCGCCGTAGATGTGGGTAAGAAAAAACTTAATAGGAAAACAGCTTAACGTTTAAGGAATTTTCAAAGTTCAAGGGTGAACTGACATGGCAATTTCAAATCCCTGGGAGCCATAGATGGAAAAGAAGATCTGTTTACATTTGTCAACTCTTTTCACCAAATGCTTTTGAAAAAAGATAGGAGTAGGAAAGATACTTGATGTCAGGCCTAGGGTGCATTGAGGGTTTCTTGGAGACTGTTCTGCTGCCGTAATTCTACTCTAATACTGTGCTTCACTGGGTGTTCCTTTTTGCTCTTCTGGCACTTTACAGTCCAAGAACCATCTGTTTCCTTGGTAGTGTTAAGGCCTAGGATTTCTTTTATTCTACTTGCTCAACCATTATTCATCAGCAAGCACTGAGATGATAGCAGTGCCTAAGATGAAACATTTAGACACTCAGAACCCAAGCCCCGATAAAGGAAGGCTTATGATTTCACCTTCAAATTATTTGAAAATTGTAGTGAACTGACCCTAAATAATGCAAAGCAGAACACAAACATAGATCCACAGATTGGCCAGTCCTCCACACCAGCAGCCTGACAGATGGGGTGTGCCCTTTTCTGGATATAAATGTTTTTACAAACTGAGCTGTTCTTTTACCAAAATATTCACCATTCATCAAAAGCCACTAGACACGGGACCTCCAACTTTAGCCAGGATCAGGTAATGAAGGCTGTTTATTTCTAAGAAGAAAGCAAGATGATTCCTGCAATTGCTCAAGCTTACTACATGTAGAATGTTTACAGACCACAGTGAAGGAAGGAAGAATTCAGAAAGCACCGACCATGTGATTACAGTTTGCAGGGCAGAGTACCAAAGAGGAGAGAGCTGCACAGAGATGGAGCTCCAGAAATCTGCAGAGGGCCCCTTCCTTATTCAGTTGAGTGCTGATCAGTACACAAATGTGAGGAAACTAATGACAGCTGCTGTAAAACCATTCAAACCCAGAGATTTCATGCAACCAGAAATAAAGCCTAGCACCACCAGCTGGCAGAAAATCTTATAAGGTACAGGACATTGAGTGGAGTACAGCTAAGAGTCTTGCCTCAGAAGTGTGCGACAACTAACTTTAGAACAAAAACAATCTTCACCTAGAAAAAGCTTAAAAACAAAACCCAAAGGATTACACAGTTTATAAGTAACTCAACCACATCCAAGGATGCTTATAGCAATACAAAAATATCTGAGAAGTCTCGATTAAATGATCACTTTACTCATAATACTTCAATGAATTTTGCTGACATTACCACGAAGCATATTATCAGTAAATTATTAACTGACTCACTTTATGTAATACCATGTACTTTGTGTTGAATTCACTAAAGTCCTTCCATTTATATACCATGATGTTTTTTAACTTTTATTTTAAGTTTGGGGTACATGGGCAGGTTTGTTATATAGGTAAACTCATGTCACGAGGGTCTGTTGTGTAAATGATTTCATCACCCAAGTACTAAGCCTAGTAACCCATTAGTTATTTTTTCTGATCCTCCCCCTCCTTCCACCTCCACCCTCAGGTATATCCCATTGTCTCTTGTTCCCCTCTATGTGTCCACGTGTTCTCATCATTTAGCTCCCACTTATAAGAACATGTATTTGCCACTATTTTTTAATGGCATGCTGAAGGCTTTAACATTTTGTGAGTCTTAAATTTGACTCTTAAATGGCAAAATAATGTTCATATGTAGAAGGTTAAATTTCATCTATAACACAAGTGGTGCTGATGTCCAACATTTTAAGTAAAAATATTTACACACTCTCTCTCATTCTTTTTTTTTTTTTTTTCAAATGTTTAACATCAGAACTTTTTTCTTGGGGAAAAAATAGGGCTTGACTTTGTATACAAATTTTAACTGTAAAATACAGTCTTACCTTATATGCATGTATAAAATCAAAAGCTGCTAGTGCTTTTTACTTTAGTTATCCTGTTAAAAGTATATGTCAATGATGTTTTCAACTGGATCTCTGTCATTTGAATTATGCTTGAAATAATTACTAGACATATGATAAAACCAATAGATCTTGATTGTACAATAAAATATCAATTCATTGGTAGTCTGAATCAATTATTTCAAATGTACCTTATTAATAAAAATATCAGTAGATCCAACATAGAATTGTATAGTACTAAATGTAAAGTCTAGCTATGAATTTTTTTCTGCATCTTAGGTAAATTTATAAGTTTCATGAGCTATCAACAAAAAGATATGCACTTTTGTGAACTATAAATTTTCTAAGTAAAATTTACATGCTAGAACATGGTTTTTACATGAATGATGCTTTGTTGAAACTATAAAATGTCAGTATTGTACCACAATTTTATTATAAAATGAACATTATTACTAAAGAAAATTTGATCTTAAAAATCAAAGTTTTGTATTATTTTTCACAAGTAAAGATAGACTTGGTTAAGGGCTAAAAATGTCTGTCAATCATCAAACAAGATAAAATTTACAATGCCTAGAATCTAATAAAAGAATCCATGCATGTGAAGAAGCAAGCAAATAAAACACATAATGAGCAATAAAATCACCTGGAACTTGCCAACATATGACACAGACAATGGAATTGGTTGACTAAGGCACTGAAACAATTATTAACACTGAATTCTATGTGTTCAAGAAACTAGAAAAATAAACGTAATATACAAAATACATATAAAAAGATTGAAATCAGATATTATAAATTAACCTATAATATCTGAAATAAAAAATATGCTGAATGGACTTATCAGCAGATTAGACATAGCAAGAGAAAAGATTACTAGAACTGAAGACATGGCAAAAGACTACATTCAAAACAAAAGAAAAATGAAAGTAAAATAGAAGATTAGTGAGCTATGAGTTAGTCTATGTAGTCTAATGTACTTTTAATCCTAGTCTCTGAAAGAGAAAGAGAACACAAACAAACACTACTTGAGGAACCAATGACAAACAACTTTCTAAATTTGATGAAAATTAAAAATTCACAGATACTAGAAGCTCAAAGTCAAAATACATCAAAATCAAGTTGTAGTGATTAAAAAAAAGTCTTAAAAGCAGCCAGAGAAAAAGACACATTATGTATAGAGGCAAAAAGGTAAAAAAAGGCAAGCTTCTTATTGGAATTAATCCAGGCTAGAAGAGAACTAGGGATTTTTTTCAATACGGAAAAAAAAGTGTCTGCCAATCTAGAATCTTTTACCTGGTAGTAATATCTTACAAACAATTTTTTTTTTAAAAAGCAAATAAGGAATTATTCAAAAATAAAAATGTAAGTATTCATCACTACGGACCTGTACTACAGAAAGAGTTTAAGTAAATCCTAGCAAAACAAAAATTATACCAGATCAAAATCTAAATCTACTACCCAAAGAACAAAAAGCATAGAAAATTGTAACAATGGGGACAAGTATTAAGGTATATTTTCGAATTATTTAAATTTCTTTAAATATAATTGTTAAAAACTAAAAACAATATGTAGAAGAGTTTATGACATTTGTAGAAGTAAGATGTATGACATCAACAGCACAAAGCCCTTGAGCAGGGAACAGGAGTACACTCTTGTGTCTTCTACAATAGCTAAAGTGATACAATATCACTTAAAAATAGACTGCCATGAGTAAAGGTGTATATTATAAACCTCACAGCTTCACTAAAATAACTCAATAAAGAGGCATAGCTAATAAGCCAAAGAAGGACATGAAATGGAGTGTTTAATCTTGAATCAAAAGAGATCAAAAACAAATCCAGGAGAAAAGAAATAGGAAGATAGTAGATTTAAAACCAAACATCCTAATAATCATTTTAGCTGGGCACAGTGTTCATGCTTATAATCCTAGCACTTTGGGAGGACTGGGTGGAAGGATCATTTGAAGCCAGGAGCCTGGGCAAAAAAAGGCAAGGCCACATCTCTATAAAAAATAGAAATAAAAATAAAAATTAGAGGCTGTGGCATGAGCCTGTAGTACCAGCTAGTTGGCAGGTTGAGGCAGGAGGATCATTTGAGCCCAGATGTTCAGAGACTGCAGAGAGCTATGATTGCACCACTGCACTCCAGTCTGGGCAACAGAGTGAGACTTCATCTCTAAAAAGTAAACAAGTAAATAAATAAATAAATAACTACTTTAAATATAAGTGGTCTAAAAATTCCAGCTTATAGGTAGAAATTATCAGATTTGATTACCGAAATAAAAGCAAGACTTACTACATGTTTTCTATATTCCTTCCTTCAAAATATTCATTTAAAATATTAAGACAGGCCTGGCGTGGTGGCTCATGCCTGTAATCCTAGCATTTCGGGAGGCTGAGGTGGGTGGATCACCTGAGGTCAGGAGTTTGAGACCATCCTGGGCACCATGGTGAAACCCTGCCTTTACTAAAAATACAAAAATTAGCCAGGCGTGGTGGTGCATGTCTGTAGGCCCAACTACTCGGGAGGCTGAGGCATGAGAATTGCTTGAACCCAGGAGGCAGAGGTTGTAGTGAGCCAAGTTAGCGCCACCGCACTCCAGCCTGGGTGACAGAACAAGACTCCGTCTCAAAAAAAAAAAAAAAAGTATATATATATATATATATATATATATATATATATATGTCTATACATATATATATATATAGACAAAGGTTAAAAGTAGAAGAATGAAAAAAGAGATACTATGCTAGTGTTTATTAAGACAAGGCTAAAAGTGGTCATATTGTCAGAGGAAATACATTCTTAGAGCAGAGAATATTACCAGAAATAAATAAGTCCATTTCATTACCTATTTATCTACCTACTTACCCAACAATCGATCTATATAATTTTCTATCAGTCAATCTACTCCTTTAACTCAATTAGAAAAAAATTAGACAATCCAATAAAAAAGACAAAATACTTTATCAGGCACCTTATCTAAGAGGATATCTAACATCATTAGTCAGTAGAGAAATGTGAATTAAAACCATACAGAGGTGCATTATACACTTACCAGATGACCAGAATAGAAGCAAACAAATAAACGAAACCTACATTCTAATTGCTGCCAAAGATTAGGAGGAGTTTTTCGTATAATTTGAGGGGGAATATAAAATAGTACAGTTATGCATTGCTTACTGATGAGGATACATTCTGAGAAATGTGGTGTTAGGCGATTTGATCATGCAAACATCACAGAATATATTTACACAAACCTAGATGGCGTAGTCTACTACACACCTAGGCTATATGGTATAGCCTATTTATTGCTCCTAGGCTAAAAACCAGTACAACATGTTACTGTACTGAATATTACAGGCAATTGTAACACGATGATAAGAATGTGTACCTAAACATTAAAAAGGAAGAGTAAAAATATGGTATTATAATCTTATGGGACCAACGCTCTATATGATCTAAACCTCATTATGCAGTTTATGACCATCCAATCACTTTGGAACACATACATACTATTTATATTAGCCCATTCTCACACTCCTATAAAGACATAACTGACACTGGGCAATTTATGAAGAAAAGAAGTTTAATAAACTCACAGTTTCTTAGGCTGTAGAGGCTTCTGCTTTTGGGGAAACCTCAGGAAATTTACAATCATGACTGACAGGTGAAGGGGAAACAAGCGCATCCTACATGGCAGGCAGGAGGAAGAGGGAGTGAAGGGGAAAGTGTGACTGTGACACACTTTCAAACTACCGGATCTCATGAGAGAACTCACTATCCCTAGAACAGCAAGGGGGAAATCTGCTCCCATGATCCGGTTGAAATGGGAAGAGTTCCCCTGTCCCCCTCACAGGGTGTATGACAGGGGGAGTGGCTTGCTTCTTCAGTGCCCTGCTGCTCAGACCTCTAGGGGAGCATACAGACAGGCAGGTTGTGGGGCTCCAACCCCATGGGAACGTCTAGGGGTGGATGTTGACAGTGCCTGAAGCCCCAGTGGGTGTGCGTTACAGGGTGCTCTTTCACTTTTCCCGTCTATAGGTGGCTTGTGTTAACCAGCTCAGTTAGTCCCTCTACCCTGTCACAAGGACAGAGGGCTTTCTGTATCTTGGGTTCTTGCCTTGGTGTACTGGAAGAATCAGATCACACCTGGACTTGGAGAATGAGTGCAAGGTTTTATTGAGTTGAGCTAGCTCTTAGCAGATAGGGGAAGCCAGATGGGGATGGAGTGGGAAGGTTTTCCCCTGGAGTCAGGTTGCTGAGTCACCTGGGCTCTCTTCTGACTGCCCCTGCCAAACTCCACATTGTTCTGCTGGTGGATGGCCTGCCGGCTTGCAGTGCCTGTTGTTGCATTCCTCTCAACGTTCAGCTGCCTCTGTGTTCTTCGGCTGATGTGCTCCTCTTGACATCCAGCTGCCTGTGTATCTGCCTGCTAGGGTGTCATGGGTATTTATTTATTTATTTATTTATTTATTATTATTATACTTTAAGTTTTAGGGTACATGTGCACAATGTGCAGGTTAGTTGCATATGTATACACGTGCCATGCTGGTGCGCTGCACCCACTAACTCGTCATCTAGCATTAGGTATATCTCCCAGTGCTATCCCTCCCCCCTCCCCCCACCCCACAACAGTCCCCAGAGTGTGATGTTCCCCTTCCTGTGTCCATGTGTTCTCATTGTTCAATTCCCACCTATGAGTGAGTCAGGGGTTTTTATAGGCACAGGATGGGGGCGTGGCAGGCCAGGATGGTCTTGGGAAACGCAACATCTGGGCAGGAAATGCCTGTCCTCACCTAGGTCCCTGCAGGTGGAGCCCTAGCCAGGGACCATGCCCTCCTCTACCCAGCACTTCCCTTAACCCTGCTCCCCAACCCCTATCATTTAAAGGGACCATGCCCTTCCCTTCGCAGCACTTCCATATCACAGTCACCTCCCACCAGGTCCCTCTCCCAACATTGGGGATTACAATTCAACATGTGATTTGGGTGGTGACACAGAGTCAAACCATATCATACTTCAAACAGGCATTTCTACTTTGAGGTTATGACCGACAAAAAGGTAATCAAATATGTGTCAAATATATTCATATCAGGTGGTTCGTAATAATCCAAACTGGAAATGTATTCAAATACATACATACTGTATGACTCCCTTAGTATACATTTTAAAACAGACAAAATTAATCTGTGTTGTGATAGGTCATAGTTGTGGTTTCCTTTAAAGGGTATAATGACTGTGATACAGGAAGCTTTTAAGATGCTAGTCAAGTTCAAGTTTGATCTGTGTTGTAATTAAACAAGTATATTCACTTTTCAAAAATTAATTGACTTGATCCATTTATGAGTTGCATATTTTCTGCGTATATGTTTTATTTCACTAAAATCTATATTTAAAAATAAATGATCTAAACAATATTCAAAATCAGATTTTTCTAGGAAAAAGTCCTTCAACATTTTTATTGAACTTTTTTATTCTAACTTTTGATAGAACAATTATTTTCATATAAAAAACTGTAAGGGGCATATACATTTAAGACACAGAGACGTATTTGCCACTTTGTTCCTGAAAAATAAAATATTTTAAAATGTAGTTTCTATGGTCCTGAAAGAAACACAATGGTCATTTTTTTTAAATAAAAAGCATTGGCACTTTGATATAGAAATTAAATATGAAAAAATAATAAAGACAATTTAGTGTCATAAGGAAAAAGCTACGTCATTGTAAAATGTAAATAACATAATACATATTTAATCACAAAAACTATTCAGTCTTCCCTCCTTCCATTAAACACTTTAATTTCAAAGTGAATAACACACTCCCACTGAAAGAATCATTTTGCATTTATATGCTTGTGTGTGTTTTTTCTCTTATTAACTATTGCATGGAATGGGTCAAAATGGTTTCTAGTCTTTAAGTTTGCACAGATTATTTTGGGTATTGCCAGAGTTTACAATGCATACCAAAGCTAAAAAAGAGAGAGAAGAAGAATGTTGTTAAATGTTTCATGATTGGTACTTCCAGTTCTGCTTGGGTGTAAATACAAATGACGCCCTGTCTCTGATTATGGACTATGAGTCTTACACACTTGAACAGGCTTGGCTTCTTCCTATTAACTTCTGACCTGTGTGAAATCCCGTAAATGTCACATCTGCCACAGCCCCTTTCCCATCTTGCATGCTTTCAGTGGACCCAAGTGTTCATCATTATCAAATGAGAAAATGTATATGGAAGTGTTTTAAAAATTATAAACCACTAAAGAGGTAGGTAAGAGGACCTTGGTTTCTGACTTAGCAAATTAGGACTTTCAGGAACTCTTGGAGAAAGGAATGATGTTTATTGGAAGACAAAGGCTTATTTCACAAATAATTCTCAGAGACGAGGTGGGACTGAGCCATTTCAGGGGCTGAAGGATGTGAGGATGGGTTACTTTGTAACACTAGCATTTTCTCTGGAGACTGTGCAAATTTGGGTATAGAGGAGAAAACCCTAAGAAAAGAAGTGGCTTTCTCTTACAGATATGGGCAAGAAGTTTTAGAAGTTTAGGGGATGAATAGTAATAAACCTGGGTCAATGGTGTCAGTTCTCTGGGTTTTTGCTTAAAGACAATGCCAAGAAATGTTGTGATAAAATTATTAGAAAATTACCTAAGCTTTACTGGACTCTGAACCCAGAAAATGAATAGCCTTGATTTTTCTCAAAATAGGATCATTCTATCTAATCGACTTCCCCTAAATGTAAACCTTTCCCTTTCCTCCCAGTGACATCCTCCCCACCCACAATAAATAGAGATATTAACACTCAGGAAGGAAGATGATACGGCAATTAAAGCATTTAGATATCATTAGGTGCTCAATCTGTTTCTTCCTGTTATTGAGAAATTCGTATCTCGGTGGACGAAATATCCAAAAACAATCACTGCAAAAAAGAACTTTAAGTAAAATCAGATATAAGAAACTAAAATCTTGAGAAGCACTGAAGCTTCATGAATAATTCTTGAATACCATGGTGTGAATGCTGCCTTGCTCAACTCAGTCTTTCAAGACGTTAGTTTCATGTTTTATTTAAGCTCAACATAAATGTTAACGTGGTCCTCATCAGATTTCTTTTATCTAACTCTGAAGACCGATGTGTTGATGTTGTAATATGGAAAGAGGGCCTTGGGGATGGATTTTAAATACCCATCCAGGTATTTAAGTCACAAATGAATTCCTTTTCCAGGAACTGAGTTGTAAATTTGTTTGTCTCTGTGCACCACCTCAGCATACACATCTGCTGATCACTGTTAATTAGTCTCCTATTGTCCAATTTGTAATCTAGATATGTTTTATGGAGATGTAACTGGTGAAGCATCGTTGCGTGTAATCTTTCTCTGAAAAGATTCTGTTGAGCAAGTGACCAATAAAGTGTATGCAATGCAAACATTAATCAAAGAGAATGTCATTAAAGCTTACTATAGCAGTCTTCATTAAGAAAGAAAACTAATCTAACTACTATTATCCTATCTTCCTTATGAATTGTTACTATTATGATGATTTTATGATTTTACTAGTCAATAGCCCTCATGGAATATTTGGGTTACTTACAAATTAAGTTTTGGACTTCAAGTCACCTGTAAATCAATTAGTTTTGTTTCTTAGCCTAAAATCTGCTTTGAGCTACAGTGTTCTGTTTGGTAATTAGTATACCTGGTTATTCTGAACAGTGCATTGACATTGGATTTGGACATTAGGGAAAGAAACAAAGGATATATTTTCATGGTGTATATATTTGGATCGTTCCTACTAAAACATTATTTCATTAGTGTCAAGAGTTACTTAATGGGCACCTGATACAAGCCTTAGTAACTTTTATGTGTTGCTTAAATAAAAAAGTAAATCATGAAACTAGCATACAGATAGACTTCACATTTAGCAATGCACCAGTCATGCTAATTGTCCTTAAGGATGATGCTTCTAAGATCTCCTGCAGTTTAAGTTCACAGCTTATCATTTATATATTAAGAAAGTGGTTCACAGGGGTTCTGGCCAGTTCTTCCCAGAATACAGTTTACTAGGTTGCACAGACAGGATGTTTGTAAAGTAAATGGGCATCCGCTGAGGTGAAACTCTTTATTCGTGGTTGGTAAAGGAATGTTTCTCTAGGCCAAAGGCCAACAATATTAACAATATATTGTACTACACAGAACCTAGCCAGAATACATTATTTAATAATTTTGTGAAAAAGAAATTGGTCTTGGCACTTTAGATTTTTAGACCTCAAAAGCACAAATGTCTAAAACAAAGATAGACAAATGGGACTATATTAAACTAAAAAACTTTTGTACAGCAAAGGGAACAATCAGCAGAGTGGAGACACAATCTGTTACATGGGAGAAACCATCTGCAAACCATTCATCTGATAAGGGACTAAGATATAGAATGTATAAGAAAATCACACAACTTAATGATACAAATACACAATTCCATTAAAAAGTAAGCACAGGACATGAATAAACAATTCTCAAAAGAACAAATAAAAATGGCTAACAAACACATGAAAAAAAATGCTCGACATCACTAACCATCAAACAAATGAAAATCAAAGCCACAATGAGATACCATCTTACTCCATTTAGAATGGCCATTATGAAAAAGACGAAAAAATAACAGATGCTGTCAAGCATGTGGAGAACAGGAAACTCATACACTTTTGGTGGGAATGTAAATTAGTACAACCACTATGGAAAACGGTATGGAGATTTCTCAAAAAACTAAAAGCAGAACTTCAGTATGATCCAGCAATCTCACTACTGTGTTTTCCAAAGGAAAATAAATGAGTAATCAAAGGCGTACCTGCACTTGCAATGTTTATTGCAGCAATATTCACAATAGCAAAGATACGGAATCAATCTAAGTGTCCATCAACAGACAAATGGATAGAGAAAATGTGGTATGTATATATACGCACAATGAAACACTATTTGGTCATAGAAAAATAATGAAATCATGTCATTTGCAGCAGCATGGGTAGAACTGGAGGTCATTACGTTAAGTGAAATAAACCAGGCACAGAAATACAAATATCACATGTTCTTACTCATATGTGGGAGCTAAAAACCTTGATCTCATAGAGATGAAGAATAGAATGATATATACTATAGGCTGAGAAGGGTGTGAAAGTGGGAGGAAAAATTGAAGGGATGTTGGAGAATAGTTACAAACTTACAGTTAGATAGAAGAAATAAGTTACAATTTTCTACATCAGAGTAGGATGACTATAGCTAGCAACAATAGTTGTATGTTTCAAAGTAGCAACAAGAGAGGCCTTAAAATGTTACCAGCACATAGAAATAAGTTACTCAGGTGATGGATACCTCAAACACCCTGACTTGATCATTATGCATTCTATGCATGTAAAAAAATACTCAAAGTTACCCCATAAACATGTAAAATATTAAGTGTTAACAAAAGAAACGAAAAAAGAAAGCCAGATGCAGTGGCTCATGCCTGTAATCCCAGCACTTTGTAAGGCTGGGGTGAGAAGACTGCTTGAGCCCAGGAGTTTAAGACTAGACCGGGCAACAAACCAAGAACCGATATCTACCAAAAATTTAAAAATTAGCTGGGTGTGGTGGCATGCATTGCACTTGTAGTTACAGCTACTTGGGAGGCTGAAGTGGAAGGATCTTTGGAGCCAGGAGTTCAAGTTTGCAGGGAGTTATGCCACTGCACTCCAGCCTGTCTCAAAAAAAGAAAAAGAAAAAACAGTATTTAGTTTAGTGATTGTCTTTCCAGGGTTATTTAGTTTGAACTAACAAATGCGTTTTAACTATGGCCAAATTATTGACTCCCTGAGCCATAATTTACAATGTGATTTTCATTTGATTGAACTTTACAAGACTGCAGGATTTGGAATCCAAAATGTCAAAACCTACCATCTGCCTATGAGTTTTGAAGACAACAAGACAGTGAATGCTTTGGGTTGTGTTTCCTTATTACATGAGAACTGCTCGCTCTCTTCTTATGCCTCTTCATTGTCTGAAGATGGAAACTGCGCTCTTGTAGAAGGTAGATGAATTTATGAGTCCAACGGGCTGAATCTAGATGCAAGGTTAAGCAAGATCTCTTTATTATCATTAAGATTAATAAATTATAACAATGGCTGCTAACATACATTGAGGACTAACTTTGGACTAGACAGTTTGCTAAATACTTCCTGTGGACTCAATTAACCACCGAAATAACTGTATGAGTTTGGAACTCTTATCACTCAAATTTTCCAAATATGACAGGCTAGTCACAGAGAAATCAATTAACTTGTCTGAGGTCACATAAATAGAAGTTACGGATTTGGATTTGAAATTAGGAACATCTAACGCCAGTGCCATGGCCAAGCATTTAATCTGTTACCATATTACTGCTACTTTTCTACATAGTCCACATATTAGAATTCAGTCAAGAAATGGTTGAGATATTTGAAACCATTTGTCATCAGTGATGGGGCCTATGAAATTTTCAAGGTATCATATTTGAAATATATTTGCTTGACTCATGGGTCATTTCTGTCACAGCATAGAACAAAATGGGAAGGATGACACTGGCAACACATCTCTTTCCTCATTCCTACTCTTTCTAGTTATGTGAACTTACGCAATTCCCTTGACCTTCTTGGACTGCAGTTGGCCTCATCTTTATAAATGAAGAGACTAGACTAAATTATGTCTAATTCCTTTCCAAGTCTGACCTTCTGTTTCTACAAAACCATATCCTTTTTATTCACACAGGGACAAAGACATAAAAATAATAGTAAAATAAATGTGTGTAAATACCCTTACAGATTTGCTCACCTTGCATTCCCTGAATAGCATCTTCATTGTATTGCCTGAAATATCATCATGCATTTTTTCCCCTCAGCCCTTTTTGACATGTGCTAATTAGAAAAAAAAATGCCATTCTAAGTGAAAGGGGCCTCTTCATCTTCCACTTCACTGTATGACTCCTGGGCTCAAAGAAACATTTTTATGGGCATTTTTTAATATGCTACTGTTTTAACTTCTTGACCTTGTCTTGGGCACTTTATTTTCTGTCTTCAGCTTCAATATTCATTAGTAACACTGTGACAAAAAGGAATATGAATGGCATTAGGAAATTGAGCCCTACTCAAGCTAAGAAAACTATGCTAATGCTCACACATTGAAATAGAGCAAAGACGTTTGATGTTTCTATACCAAGGGCTTGTTTCAAATGATTGTAAAAACGTGCTGAGACTTTTCATGTGAACAGTACGTTTAAAGACAAACGCATTTTAAAAAATAACAATAAATGTGGAGTTTACTTCTCCACCCCAAGCTAGAACTTCATTATGGGCCAAATATATTATTGGGACTGGTATGGAGCATGACATACTAAATGTTCTGACCATTGTAACATATGCATAGATAATATATGGCTCATACAACTTTCATAACCCTCTCTGCTGATTCTCTTCTAATATCTCTCTAAAGACATCTGTGGTATCATTCTTCATTTATTTTGCATGCTGCTTTCACCCATTGTGGATAAACATGAATATAAAATTCTAGAAGTATGAATAGTTATATTTGCTGATGCTTGGTGAAGTTTTAATAAAATATACATGACACCAGTGGTATGTATCTGGGAGTTATATAGCAGTGAAGAAATCCAGAGATAATTATAATCTTTCATGCTGATGGAAGAATTAGCACCTCAGTAATAAGCAATGTGAAGTAGCATAGACAGAGTTTTCTATTCGCCCTTGAACAATTTGATGTGAATGCAAATAACTAACACATATAATTCTATTTTTTATGGCCGTATTCAGGAAAAGAAATCTAGATGGAAAGAAAGGAGAGGACTTGTATAAGTTTAGTGGAGAAAATCCTCAAGCTAGTTAATAATTGTTGCCTGCATCTTTCACCTGAATACAAGGGTTTCAAAAATAAAGTCTATTTGGTGGTTTAACAAAGAAATTCACTTCTTTTCACTACTTCACCAGTGTCTTTCAGTCTTGTGTATAAAATAAAACTCCTGGTTTACCATGAACTACATTCTTTGAAGGCATCTTATTCCATTTTGTACTGCTATAACAGAATATCTGAAACTGGGTAATTTATAAAGAAAAGAAGTTTATCATCTCACAGATCTAGAGGCTGGAAGTTCAAGATCAAGGTACTAGTATCTGGTGAGAACCTTCTTTCCCATCTTCACATGGTGGAAGATAGAAGGGCAAGAGAAAGCTAATGCTGTGTCCTCAAATAAAAGAAGAGCAGAGAAGGGAGAACTCACCACTGCAAGCTCTTTTTATAGAGGCATTAATCTATTCAAGAGAGCAGAGCCCTCATTAGCTAAACACCTCCCAAAAGGCCACACCTCCCAATACTGTTGTATTGGGGGTTAAGTTTCAACAAAAGTTTGGAGGGAACAAAAACATTCAAATCATAGCAGTAGGTTATTTATTGATGCTGTCTAGATTTCTTGAATTTGTAAAATTAAATCAAATGCACACGTATAATTTGCGACTTCAGAGAAACAAGGGCCATTTCCAGTGACAGACATTTCCGGTTTGGTGAAGATTAAGACGTCCGAATCATTACACAAGACCATGCTTACAGCACTTAGCAGACCAGGAATAAATGAAGTCTTTGCATTGGGAAAAGAGATCATTGTATCATAAAATCTGGCGAGGTATACAGTGCCATGTTAACAGTGGTTGCTTTTGTGTCTTCAGCATTTTTTTCATATTTGATGCAGTTGCTCTATAACTTTCTATAACAAATTTACAAAAATCACAAAGTCTATTAAAAACAAGTTAACAAAATTAATGATGGCTTTGTGCCAGTAAGTGTATCTTTCTTTCATTGCTCAACTTTGAAAAACTGTGAGTATGTGGTATGCTATTCACTGACATGTATAAAATAAAAATACATAGTATGTACCATGTACCAGATACTGAAGAAGGTCTATGTGTGAATTAACTCATATCGGTATGGTATTTCTGAAAAATAGTCGTTATTTTCCTGTATTTCTGGTAAAAAAAAACAACAGAGATTCAGAAACTGTGTAACTTGTAAGCAGCAGAAAAACTAGATCTATTAAAATCTGTGATCAATCATTTTCAACATTCTTTTTTATTTTTTTCTTAGAGGACACTCAAGAGCATGCTCTACTGATGTACCCTTCTATGGGTAACTCAAGGCCATAGTGTGACCAGAAATATTTAAGTCACTTTTGCAGTTCATTTTCATTTCAGGTGAAGCTTGCTCTTTTTTTTTTCTTCTTTCTCTCTCTCTTTCTTCCTTTCTTTCTTTCTTTCTTTCTTCTTTCTTTCTTTCTTTCTTTCTTTCTTTCTTTCTTTCTTTCTTTCTTCTTTCTTTTTTGATGGAGTATCACTCTGTCATGCAGTGGCGTGATCTCAGCTCACTGCAACCTCTGCCTCCTGGGTTCAAGTGATTCTCCTGCTTCAACATCCTGAGTAGCTGGGATTACAGACGCCTGCCATTGCACCCGGCAAATTTTTGTATTTTTGGTAGAGAGGGGGTTTCACCATCTTGGCCAGGCTGGTCTTGAACTCCTGACCTCGTGACCCACCCGCCTCAGCCTCCCAAAGTGCTGGGATTACTGGCATGAGCCACCGTGCCTGGCCTCAGGTGAAGCTTTCTAACCAACGTTACTTTATGTTATTGTATTTCTTTAACATTTTTACACTGAAATCTATTAACTGGGGTCAGCCATATGATCGGTGGATGGCACACCACTTGCAATTTGGTCATCTAGTACTGGCTTACCAAATAATGATGGAGGAGATTTTTAAAAATCAATGCATCCCATTATTATTAAGTCAATTCTGCCTCTTATAACTTTGATATTTCACTCCTAAGTATATTATGTGGAATCACATAAATGTCTCTTGCATGGGATAAATATTTTGTTCTATTGCAGTATTTAAATGTTTTCACCATGACCCTTACCAGCTCAGATACTCTCAGGGTGTCTAACATGGAGATAAGCAGACGTAATTTATGTGTCTCCTCCTGAATAATGGTTTCTGCATCCTCACCCCCTTGTTAGCAGAAAGGTAGAGCAATAGCTAAAAGTGTGGGCTCTAAGGTTGACCCAACTGGCCTGTAGCCTGGCTCTGCCATAATGGCTCTGTGACGTTTGAAAAATGACTTACCTCTGTTTACCTCCCTCCTTCACTGTAAAAGAGAGACTAAACTATGGCACTTGCCTTGCAGAGCTGTTGTTAAAACAATGAAATAAAGTAATTTACAGGGCATATATGTACTTGGTATGTTCATTGTTCATATTTTTACTATTGTTGCTTGCCTTTACACATAGTTTTGATTGTCAAAAACCAACATAAAGCAAGCAACCTTTGAAAGTGTAGCACCACTTCTCATCTCAGAGTGTTCTTTAAAACCATCTTGATCAGGGAGTATTACATATTATTGGAAGAAAATGTAAAAATTGAATTGGGTATCTACCCTCTGTACTCTCTGTCCTCAGCCCACTGTACATGGTACAATGAGAACACTTATAGAAAGTGTTGCAGTTTCTGTTCTCTGCTATAGCTATTCAACTCTGAGCCCTTTCAGAGTTGGAACTGTATCTTTTTTCTATTCCCACACGAAGTACTTGTTATACCAGTTGAAAATATTGAATAAGTATGTAATTGTTATAATTGATAGGGTCTGGTATAATCAGAAGAAGAAATTAAAACAGAGCCACAATCTCTAGGGTCCCCTCGACCAAAAGGAAGATCCATTTGGTCAGTTTTGGGGCTTAGCATTTTATTTTTGATTTACAAAGTACCAAGAAGAACTGTCTTCAGCCAACTGATATGAGCAAAGTCCCTCACATTGTTGATTGTAATAAGCAATGATGTATTTATTTTTATCTGAAAATGTTGAGTTAATTGTAAGGTAGGAGAGTGCTAGAATGATAAGCAGTAATAATGTAGTACTAAATAGTTTGATTTTTTTTACGTTTCTCATGTTGCACTTTTATGAAACAACCTACACCACGGCTGCTACTTTAAAACGCAAAGCATGTGTCTCATTAACAACATCCAATTTGAAGCAAACCAAGGCCTTTTATTTCTTGAGTTGGCAAACTATTTTGGGGTAAAAGAGGCTTTTGGTGGGAAGTGCAAAAAACATTTCTGAGAATCAAAGTCTACGATCATTTTATTTTTTCTTTGTATAATTCAAAGGCTGAGTTTGATTACTTATTCAACTAATAAGTTAAAAGTAGTGCAGTACATTTTAAATGTGACATAGACTCAGATGAAGAGATATCAACCTGCACAGAATTGCTGTAAATCACATGCTGCTGTGTTTAGTTCAGCAGTTCTGTGTTTATACCTTGCCTTAGTCTGTTCAGGCTGCTGTAACAACATACCATAGACTGGGGGTGTTTATAAACAATATACATTCATTCTCACATTTCGGGAGGCTGGAAAGTCATCAAAATTAAAAACCCAAACTCTGTGAAATAGCCTCTTAGCAGGATAAAACAAGAAAGTAAATACCAGAAGAAAATATTTGCAAATCATACATCTGACAAGAAGGTGTGAGGAAGTCTCCAAACACAACCGTATTATTTAAAGGAAAAAAAAGTGATTACAAAATAAACCAAAGACATAGAACAGGCGTTTCATCAAAAAAGAGGACATAAAAGATGGCAAATAAGTAGATGACAATATCTTAGTTATGTCATGGGAATGTAAATTAATATCATAGTGAGACAGGTCACATTCATCAGAATGCCTTAAACAAAATATCAGAGAAGAATCAAAGGCTGGTGTGGTTCTGGGGAAACCAGGTCACTTGCATATTGGTGAAGGTCATATATAATGGTCCAGCCACTCTGGAAAACAGTGTGGCCTTTTCCAGACAACAACAAACAAGCAAACAACGATGTCCAAGTACCCTACAAACCAGCAATTCAAACACCCCAGCATTTATTCCCAGAGAAACGAATGCATTGTGCAGTAAAGGGTTGACACAGCAGGTTTGCCATGTTCAGAACCTGAACATTCCAAAGACAGGTCTGGCCTTACTTGGCTCCTAGAAGTTAATGCATACATCTTTAGAATACCATGACTGTTCCTGATAAGAGTGTCCTCCGGGCCGGGCGCGGTGGCTCACGCCTGTAATCCCAGCACTTTGGGAGGCCGAGGCGGGCGGATCACGAGGTCAGGAGTTCGAGACCATCCTGGCTAACACGGTGAAACCCCGTCTCTACTAAAAATACAAAAAATTAGCCGGGCGTGGTAGTGGGCGCCTGTAGTCCCAGCTACTAGGGAGGCTGAGGCAGGAGAATGGCGTGAACCCGGGAGGTGGAGCTTGCAGTGAGCCGAGATCGCGCCACTGCACTCCAGCCTGGGCGACAAAGCAAGACTCCGTCTCAAAAAAAAAAAAAAAAAAAAAAAAGAGTGTCCTCCGGTAACTGGGGTCTTAAGCAGTTATGTCAGTAACAGTGACCTACAGTGGGCACTTTGGGCTCTGGGGTACGTGTTTGACCTTTGGGGGAGTCAGCTTCATGGAGTTCTGTGAGTCCTTCTAGTCATCTCATTGGTAGGTATTCTGGAGGACACTATCCCTGACATAACAGCCTTTACATTCATCCTAGACATTAATATTCTCGTGTCTATATTGCATATATTGCTTATAGCCAAAAACCAGAATATTGCTTACAGCCAAAAACCAGAAACAACTTCTCAGATATACTTCAAGGAGCAAGATTGAGAGTAGGAGTAGGTTTAGGCATTTTCTTTTTCAAGGAGTGGGTGTATGTGTTTTCCTTCAAAGGAGTTCAGCAATAAACAATGATTACTACCTAATGCACTGGACCATAAACTCCAAAAGGAAGGGTACGTTTTTTGTTGTTGATGTTGTCTTCTATCTGGTTGAGTGTTGTATCATCACACCCTAAAATAGTGTAGAAGTTCAATAAATATTTGCTGTGTAAATTGTACTGGACAGAGCACCTTTTTATGTGAAAGCTGAGATTATTGTATTAATTTCAGACAGAGATGTTAATAACTCTTTACTCCTATTTTAAAGTAAAAAATCACAATAATTCTATTATTCTAAATATACAGTCTTTTATTGGCTTTTCAACATGTTTAAGCAGTTTTAATAGGTTAGGGACGTGCTCTCTTTCATGTCATACACTGGAAAATGCCTGCTACTTACACCTTCTCTTTGTGTGGTGACTTTACAAAACACCCTGAACAAAAGCAACTTCCAGGATAAGAGTTATTTGACTATTGGGAAAGAATGATTCCAGAAGTCTTTTGGAAGACTTTTCTCCAATAGTTTAGAAAGCTTTCAAGTAAACACATAATAAAGAGGGGTCGTAATAGGATCTCAGGTATATAACACATTCAATTGAGCATAATATCAATATTAACTCTTTACATATTATGATTAATTGAAATGTATTAATTTACACATGCTCCCATGCTTACACACTAATTTATATAAGTTATTACACCAAGAACTGGTCATTCCTAACAAATGAGAACTCTACTACTAAAAATTTATCCATACATTTAAAAAAGATGTGTGTGTACACATATGTATGTACATATTGTTGATTGTAATAAGCAATGATGTAACAGTACATGTTTAGTACAGATTTAATAGTTTTCCGAACATTCTCAATCCAATCTTGGTTGACTTAGCTGATGAGGAACCCATGAATGTAAAGGCCAACTGTGTGTATGTTTGTGTGTGTGTGTGTGTGTGTGTATTAACGGATGTGTATATATACACATACATATATGTGTGTATATATATGTGTATATATACACATACATATATGTGTGTATATATGTGTGTATATATGTGTGTATATATACACATACATATATGTGTGTATATATACACATACATATATGTGTGTATATATGTGTGTATATACACACACACACGGTGGTTTGTAGAGTCACCACACGAAGAGAATGTGGAAGTATATAATTTCCCTCATATTGTTGATTGTAATAAGCAATGATGTATTTATTTTTACCTAAAAGTGTTGAATTAATTATAGGGTAGGAGAGTGCTAGAATGGGAGGAAGTAATAATGTAGTACTAAATAAATCATTTGATTCTTTTTTTACATTTTTCACATTGCATTTTTATGGAACAACTGACACCACACACATATACACACACACACATATATATACACATATATGTGTGTGTACATACACATATATACACATATATATGTATGTGTATATATACACATCAGCTAATATACACACACACACACACAAACACACACACAAACACACACACAGTTGGCCTTTACATTCATGGGTTCCTCATCAGCTAATTCAACCAACATTGGATTGAAAATATTCGAAAAGCTATTAAATCTGTACTAAACATGTACCAATTTTTTCCCTTGACATTATTCCTTAAGCTATAGAGTATAGCAACTATTTACAAAGCGTTTACATTGTATTAGATATTATAAGTAGTCTAGAAATGATTTCAAGAATACAAGAGGTTGTGTGTAGGTTATATGCAAATACTACACCGTTTGATATCAGAGGCTTGATCCTCCTGGAAATAATCCCTCATGGACACCCAGAGACCACTATATATATATATATATATATATATAGTATATATGCATATTATATATATGCATATATATATATGTATATATGCATGAGTTAAAAATTTAAAGGCCCTTTTATTGTATTGTATTAACTTAATTGCAAAATATTCCGATTTAAAGCGCAAACTCTAATGATCATTCAATTATAAACATTGCTATTACTTAAGCAAGAGAATTGCTTGATATTAGATTTTAACTTAGTATAAAATAAGGAAATTTAAGTGATGAAAAAGCCTATCTTTGAAAAGGCAATGTTGTGTAGATTAATAAAATTATATAAGAGGTACTTTAGTCTCCTCAGAAGGATATTAAAAGGAAAATACATATTATTAACTGATTTAGAAACAGCTAAAATGGAACTTCTTAAATAGTAATTGCTGCTTTAACATGCTTGGAGGACTCCGGGAATATAAAGTACGAACAGTTGATTTCCAGCGTGGACATTTGTCCCCAGTATGAGCTTTGTGGCAAGAAGTCACATTCATTGTCTCCAGTCACAATCGTTGTGAGTGTTATGCTCAGAGACCGTATGACCCACACTGTTCCATGTTGCATGCCTGGCAAGCTGGCATATGTCTGTTACTGCAGAGTGGCTGGTGCTGCAGCGGCAGCCATGCAGTAACTGTGGATGCAATTTTCCCAAAGCATACATTTTACTAACAGATTTGAGAGAAAACTAATGTTTTCTATGTTTAAACTGACATGGCCTTATTGTAAGTGGAATACAAAATATGCATGAAGTTTTCAAATAAATCCAGAGACTTAAAAGAAGTTTTACTTTTCTTGTTGGTTGAGAGCCTCTGGAGGTTCTCATTCACTCCCCTCTGCTATTAGAATAATTCAGTGGGGAAGTTTGTGAAATACTGCACCATCGAGTCTTTGATAGTCTACATTAAATAAAAATGAATTTCTGTCAAGATGACAGCTATGCATATTCTATAGACTCTTGTTTATTCCTCTTTCCTCAAGGCTGGGTCTAGCCCAAATTTTGGCTGGGAGAACTTGGTATGCAGGGAACTCATTTCCTTTTCTTCCTCGGCTTCTCCCTCCCTGACTTTTTCTCTTCCTGTTTCCTCTACTTTTCTTATTTCTTACTATTTCTCCTACTTCTTCCTTTTTCTCTCTTCCTTTATCCTTCTCCCTATCTCCCAGCTCATTCTTCTGTTCTTCTTTCAAATATTTATTAGGCGTCTCTTATCTTAGGTACAGTGATAAACACTGTGGTTATAAAGATGGAAGATAGGAGAGAAAGAATTGGAGCATTCTGCTTTAAGCTCCAGATAATTATACTTATTTTTTCAGAACTATGTCACTAGTGCCTTCTATGATATCTAGCCTATATAAAATGCTCAACAAATATTTATGAATAAACAAATCAAAGAATGCATAAGGGAATGTAATAAAGTAATTACAAGTAAACAAGTTTTAATAACGTCTGCTTTTTATTTAATCTTATTACTTGAGTCTTACACTCACTGATAAGTGAGAAAAGTGGAAAAACTAAGACGCAAACTCAGGTGTCATGGTACTGCTTCCTGGAGAATATCTAGCATTGAAGCTTTGTCTTGTCTTCAGTGAAGACCAAGGAGTCTGGCAAGAATAAAAGAAAGGAAATAACATTCTGTGCAGAGTAAAGGACACATTCAAAAACAATAAGGCAGAAAATGGCATAGCATGTTCAAGAGATGTTAAAACTATTTCAACATGACTAGTGAAAACCACCCTGTCACACCAGAGGGATGTTTGGGAGTAAGAATAGTTTGCTTGGTAGAAATCATGAAAAATAAATATTTTGACAAACAGAACAAAGTGACCTTATGTATTATCTCAAGCGCTTTTGAATTTTCCTTCTCAGACATTTCTTATCCTTGATGCTCATTTAATTTTTCCAAACATGCTTTCACAGGGTAATAAACCAATTACCTTGTTCACACTTTTAAGTTGGTAACAATAGCTGAAGCAGAGGATTCAGAATTAAATTCCACAGCAATACTGCAGGTTATATTAGTGTGTGCGACTTCTGGGCACAATTTTTGGAAAGAGTGTTTGGTGATTTCAGTGCTCATGAACCTGCTTAAAAGGATTCAACTCCATCTGGTTGTTTCCATCAGGGATATGAGTAAAGTATTATTAGACGCTTTCATTTTTCAGAAGACAAGATATCAATGCCTGAATATAAAATATAAAAAGTTAAATGTTGATTAACTGTATTGGTTTTCTATTACTTTTGTAACAAATCACCACAAACTTGGTAACTTAAAACACACTTATTAACTTATAGTTCTGTAGGTCACAAGTTTGACATGGGTCTCATTGGCTAAAATCAAGGTATTAAAAGGACTGCATTTTCTCTTGCATTCTGCAGGCTCTAGGGAAGAATCCATTTTCTTGGTCTTTTCTTGTTCTAGATGCCACTCACTTTTCTTGTCTCATATCCCCCTTCCTCTGTCCTCAAAGCTAGCAACATTGCATCTTTCTAAACCTTCCTTCTGCAATGACATCACCAACTGACTACAGCTAGAAAAGGTTCTCCACTTTCAAAGACTTATGTGATTAGATGGTCCACCTGATTAATTCAAAATAACACGTGCAAAGTTTTTGGCAATGAAAGGAAATGTATTCATAAGTTCCTGAGATTAGGACTTGAGCATCTTGAGGGGTGGGGTTTGAAATTTGTCTACCACACAAGTTTATGTGTTAGTACATGTGTTTTTATTATTGTGTAAGTCAATACCAAGAAGAAGGGGAAACAAACAAATAAACAAGCAACATAACAATAAAAAACTACGGTCAGATACATAGTGTTTATAAAGCCAAACTTTATTCATTTCTGATAGGTCAATATTTTCACTTTTTTTTAAAGAAAGCCCAGGGAGAGTGATGTCAGCAAGATGGCAGAATAAAAGTTCTCTGGCTCTAGTCTTCCTCACAGAAGTCCACCTAGCAACTATCCACAGATAAGAATATCCTCATGGATGTCTCAGAACTTGAGAGTGGACCACGGAACTGAGAAAAGCTGCATTTGAAGAGTAAGAGAAACAGTTTCACTTGGCTTGTGTTGTCCTTTCCTCCAAGCTGGCACAGCAGCACACAAAGATGATTCCCCTTGGCCCACGACTTCAACAGTGGAGAAAGAGAGTCAGAGACAGCCATTTACCTTCCCCACCATTCTGGGATCCTCTGCAAGAGACCTATTTCTGTCCTGTCTCATGGGGAACATTAAGGGTATTGGTAGTGCTAGACTACCTGGGGTCAGTTAGAAACAAAGAGCAGGGGTGGAGCTCAAAGTGACCAGAGAATGGATGTTGGTAGTAGCTCTGCATTCTGGCCAACAGAGGAATCTCACCAGAGAAACAACACAATCCCATCAGGAAATCCCACCTGGCCAACAACATTGACCTGCAGAAAGCACAGTAGACAGGTCTGCCAGGCTCAGGTGCCTAGCTGGCTTCCTCATCCATTTCTGGTGCTCTGATTGAGTATTTCTCAGGCAGAGAGGCAAGCACAGGTCTAAATATCTGTGAACAGAGACATCTGGCCCTACCCAAACTCAGTACGGAGTGCTGACCTCATCAGGCCTTGGAGCTCTGCCTTAGACTTTCCCAGTCTGGGAGACAAGCCTATGTCCATGCATATCCATAGCAACTCTGGCTCTAACTATCATGAGTGGCTAAGCAGCAACTTCAAAGACTTTGCCTAATGTAGAAGCCCAGCAAACTACAGATTTCAAAAACCAGCACTGCCTAGCCAAGGAAGTTGTCCCGCAACCCCGCCCAATCATAGGTAATTACAGAACCCAGCCAGTATCTCTGCCTGACTATGGAGTCCAGCCAGTGGTCCCTCCAGACCATGGAGCACAGCCAGCAATTCCACGTGACCTCAGGGCACAGGCTGTAGCCCAGTACAACTGGAAAACCCAACAGCAAGGTTTGCCTTGTTACTAGCTGATCCATCCAGATTTCCAGGCTAGACTAAATATTGAAACTATATCACCACCAAAGAACAATAGCAAAGGCCCGAAAAGGTGGCCATTTCTTCAGATGCACAGACATAGTGTTAGGACATAAAGATTATGAAGAATCAGGGAAATATGACACCAATAAAATACACTAATATACCTCCAATAATGGACCCTTAGGAAATGGAGAACTGTGAAAAGACTGACAAAAAATTCAGAATAATCCTTTTAAAGGAATTCAGGAAAGTATAAAAATATATAAATAGAAAACTAAATGAAATTTGGAAAATAATTCATAAAAATGAGAAGTTTGACAAATAAATAGAAACAATGAAAACATCCAAATAGAAATTCTACATATAAAGAATACAAAAACTAAACTGAAAACAATGTAACAAAAAGCTTCAACAGCAGTCTTGATCAAGCAGTGTGAATTATCAATGAGCTTAAATAAAAGATATTTGAAATTATCTAGTAAGAAGAACAAAAATAAAAAAGAATAAGTATAAGAAAGCATCAAGAGACGTAATCTTAGCTTAATAAAAGTTCCAGAGAGAATGGTGTGAACCCAGGAGGTAGAGCCTGCAGTGAGCTGAGATTGCGCCACTGCACCCCATCCAGCCTGGGGACAGAGTGAGACTCTGCCTCAAAAAAAAAAAAAAAAAAAAGAAAAAAAAAGTTCCAGAGAAATATAGAGAAAAAGGCTCAGAAAACAAATTTAAAGAAATAATGACTGAAAATTTCTCAAATCTGGGGAAAGACAACAATATCCAGGTACAGAAAGTTCAGAAATCTCCAGTTAAATTCAACCCAAAGAGGAAGTCACAATGAAATACCATAATCAAATTATCTAAAATCAAAGTCAAATAAAGAATTCAGAAAGCAGTAACAGATAAGAAACATCATATTCAAAGAAGTCACAATACAGTTTAATCTGCTGATTTATCAGTAGAAATCCTACAGGCTAAGAGAGAATGGGGTGATATAATCAAAGTGCTGAAGAAAAGCAAAAAAACAAAAACTGGCAACCAAGAATACTTTACCTAAAAAATCTATCCTTCATAAATAAGGGAGTCATAAACTTCCCCAGACAAACAAATGCATAAGTAGTCTATTACCAATAGGCCTTTCTTACAGAAAATGCTACAGGAAAAAATTTAAGCTGAAGCACAAGGCTACTAATTAATAACATAAAACATATGAAAGTAATGAAAAAATCTCAATTGTATATGTAATACATAGTTATATTCAGAATACTCTAATACCATAATGGTGTTATGTAAAGGGATATTCTTTCTACCAGGAGATTTAAAAGACAAAACTGTATTTGTCTTTTTATTGTTTCTATTTATATTTAAAAAATTTAGCTACAATAAATTATTAAAAGATACAAATTACAAAAAAATATAAATTTTGACAGTATCATAAAAGGTAAGGAAGAGGGACTGGAAGTACAGAGTTTTTGTATGCAATTAGAGTTATCAGTTTAAAATAGCATGTTATATGTATAGGGTGATTTATGTTGACCACATGGTAACCACAAATCAAATATGTATAGTAGTGGCACAAAACATAAAAAGAGACTCAAGGCATCCCACCACGAAAATCACCAAAACACAAAGGAGGACAGTAAGAGAGGGATAAAGAAACAAAAGATTTATGAAGCAACCAGAAAACAAATTACAAAGTGGTGGTAGCAATTTCTTACCTATGCATAAATACTTTGAATGTAAATGGATTAAAATTCTCCAATAAAAAGAAATAGAGTGTCTGACTAGATTAAACAGAAAACTTTATGTTGCCTATGAGAGACTCACTTTATTCATAAAAGCACACATAGACTGAAAGTGAAGAGATAGAAAAAGATATTCCACACAAATGGAAATCAAAAGAGAACATGAATAGCTACACTCAGACAAAATAGACTAAGTTGAAAACTGTAAACAGAAACAGGGTGATTAAATAATGATAGGCATAAGAATTATAAATATATAGGCACCCTACATCAGAGCATTTAAATATATAAAGCAATTATTAAATGATCTGAAGTGAGTGGTAGATTGCAAGACAGTAATAGTAGGGGATCTCAATACCCCATTTTCCACAGTGTACAGATCATCAAGTCAGAAAATCCATAAGGAAACATTAGACTTGAATTAAACTTTCGACAAGATGGACCTTACAGATATATACCCATGTTCCGTCTGAATATATATTATACTCTTGTGCACACGGAACAGTCTCCAGGATGTATCATATATTAGGCCATCAAACAAGTCGTAACAGATTTTAAAAGATTGAAATCATATCAAGATCTTCTCCAAAAATAATGGCATAAAGCTAGAAATAAATGACAGGAGAAATCTTGGAAAATTCACAAATATGTGGAAATGAAACAACATGCTCCTTAAAAATAGGCAAGAGAAGAAATCAAAAAGGAAATATAAAAATATCTCAGGGTCAATGAAAATGAAATACAACCTACCAAAACTTATGGTATGCAGCAAAATTAGTCCAAACAGAAAAATTTATAGCAATAAAGCACAACATCAAAAATATCTCAAATAAACAATCTCAAGGAAGTAGAAAAAGAAGAAATTAAGCCCAAAGTGAGCAGAAGGATTGACACCAGAAAGACGAGAGAAAAAAATAATTAACAAAACAGAGTGGGTTTTCTTAAAAGATAAATCAACAAACTCTATCAGCTGTAATAAGCTAGACTAGGAAAAAAGAGAAAACTCAAATAAATAAAATAAAAAATGAAAGAGGGAGTTTTTTTTTCTGTTTTGAGGAATGAGAGAAAAATTGTCAAAAATCATAAAATCCTTAAATACAATTTACTATACAGAATTGCATACAGGTGGAGAATTCCTATTCCCAAAACCCAAAATCTTAAATTGTCCAATATTCTAAACTTTTTAAAAAGCCAACATGATACCACACGTGGAATATTTCACACCTGACCTTATGTGACTTGTCACAGTCCAAACATGGTCAAAACTTGGTTTCATGCACGAAATTTAAGAAAATGTATGTATTTACCTCAGTCTATATGTATACAGTATACATGAAACATAAGTGAATTTTATATTCAGACTGAGTCTCATTCCCCAGATATCTTATTATAAATATGCAAATAGCCCACAAATAAAAACAAAAACAAAATCCAAAACACTTGTGGTTTCCAGCATCTAGGATAAAAAACACTCAACCTGTAGTTTCGTTCTTTCAATAAATTCTGTGAAAAGCAATAAGAAAATTTCTATTAAAAAAATATTGTGTGAGTCTAAAACTCTTCCAAAAATGTGTTTGTCTTTTCCAGTTTATTGTAAGGTGACTTTGAGCCAAGGGAAAACTTCTCCTTTGCCCCCTGAAGTTTGTTTCTTTGCAAATCAGCTAACAGAAGTCAAATTGTAACTGGATCCAGGTTGATTTGCTCCCATTCAAATGTCAAACACAAGAGGTGAGGGCTGGTGTGAAGGGAAAAGTTGGTTCAGTCAGAGAGCTAGCAAACCAAGAAGATGTGGAACTGCATTCTAAAGCATCACTTAAATTTTAAAATTTACCATAGAAATTTTAAAAGAAAACTTAGTATGGGAGACTTGCAGGAGTGGGGCAGAGGGTGCAGGGTACGTGTGTCTTGTTCTGATGGCTATTTGGGTAATTGCTCATATGGAGGTCTGGCTGGCATTATCTTCAGCTAGATGGTGGTGGACTAATTGTTCATGATTTTCCCTAAGTCAGAGGATTCTTCAGGGGCTTTGGTCTTTTTGCCTAATTTGTTTAAAGATTAGCTTCTGGAATTCCTTAAGCAAGAACATAATTAGATAAGCATGTATGGCTAGACGGGAGTTTCTAGAGAGGGAAGGAATGAAGGGGTGAGAGGGAAGGGAAGAAAGTAAAAGAAAGTGGGTGATTAAAATATATTTTTAAAACTGAGGCGCTGGTTACAAGACTAATAGGAAAAACAGCGTACAAAATATAATAATATGCATATGAATACATGGGAGTAAACGAAACATGAAAATATTAAAGAAAGGGCCAGAGGGTTGAAATTTCATACCATCCTGAGATTACAGAAATAACAGGGGTTTGGAGTACGCCAAGACCAGTTATGGGAAGGAGCAGAGGAAAGGCGTGGCTAGCCAAAGTCTTCTTGCTATGCAGATGAAACTGATACAGGACAGGCAAGCCCAGAAATTGAGGCTCACCCAAGGGGGTTCTTGGCTTTGCCCAGGAAACAATTCAAGGGCAAGTTGGTGGTGTTAAAAAGTAACTTCTACTGAAGCAGCAGTGTACAGCAGAAGCAGAGGCACTGCTCCTTGTGGAACAGAACTACCACATAGCGCGCCCACAGTAGCAGCTCAGAGGCAGCGGCGTGCTCATAGTTATACCCGCTTTTAATTGTACGCAGATTAAGGGGCAGTTTATGCAGACATTTCTAGGATGAGCGTTGTAACTTCTGGGTTGCCTGGTTGTTGCCATGGAAAGGGGCAGTAACTTCCGGGTGTTGCCATGGCAATGGTAAAATGACTTGGCACACGGATGGGCGTGTCTTACAGGAAGGTGCTTCCACCTGGACCTGTTTTAGCTAGTCCTCAATTTGGTCAGGTGTCCAAGACTCACTTCTGGAGTCTAGTGTGACCTCTTACCTCAAAACCTCCTGAATAGCAGCTCTTAGAAAGAATGTTTCTGCATGAGTTCACGTCCTTTGCAGGGACATGGATGAAGCTGGAAACCATCATCCTCAGCAAACTAACACAGCAACAGAAAACCAAACACCACATGTTCTCACTTATAAGTGGGAGTTGAACAATGAGAACTCATGGACACAGGGAGGGGAAATCACACACTGGGGCCTGTCAGGGGGTTGAGGGCAAGGAGAAGGATAGCATTAGGAGAAATATCTAATGCATGCATGGCTTAAAACCTAGATGACAGGTTGATGGGTGCAGCAAACCACCATGACACATGTTTATCTATGTAACAAACCTGCACATTCTGCACATGTATCCCAGAACTTAAAGTATTAAAAAAGAAAAAAGGAAAAAAAAAGAATGTTTCCGTCAGATCCCTAAAGGTGTCAGTCAGGCTATCAGTCTTTCTCTCCCAGAAGCCAATCCTTCCTAGATTCTGACAAGGGGAAGGGAATGAAGAGAAAGCCTTGCTATTTATTTCCCAATGCAGATTTTCTCTACAGATGCGAATCTCCTCCACAAAGGCAGCTTTGCTTGGGTATTTCTGTCTGCACTCCCTTTGAATAGCCATCTCAAAATATGTCAAAGAAGTATATTTTGGGGTGAGATATTTTTGGTATTATTTAGTCCCTGATTTAAAACTGTATTTTCAGAAAGTGTCATATATTAATGTAGGACTGGTAAGTATAGACAGTTTGGGCTTAGAAGTTTCTAAATAAGAGTAGGCAAAATGGGTGGGGGAAAATGGGAACAAGCCGAGAAGGAAGTTTAAGTACATTGCTTTGTGTCTTCTTCAAACAGCCTCAGCCCCGAGAATAGATCAGTTCAGTTAAATGGTTGTGTCCCAGTGCAGAAGATGTCATTGCAGATGGGCTCTAAAAGCTAGGCCTGTGTATATGAGGCAAGCAAACAGAAATTTAATAAGAGGCATTTCTACGTAAACAGAAAAAAAAAGTTTAATGGCTGGAATGGTCTATAAACCAGTTTTGCTAGAGTAGCTGAAGTTTCTTCAGTTAGAGAGGGCAGGCAGTGGCAATCTAATAGATTTTTCTGGATTGTAGCTTGAACCAGGTGTTCCAGTGAACTTTCCGAGCAGTTCATACATCAACAGGTATGAAGGGTGTTTATATATAAACTGCTGTAGTTATTTCTCTTAAAGTTGATATCAAGTTGTCTAGCTTCAGTTTTCAGAGCTTTAGGAAAAAAGCAGTTTTAATTCCTCATTATTTCAAATCAGAATTTTGGGAGGCAAATTAGAAATGTTAGTCTGAAGAGTCACAGTCAGATATTAGAACTAAATATTTAGGATTTAGTTTAGACAGCAGGTATTTCATAAAATCTGGAAAAAAAAGAGCTGGAATTAATAACAGGTGTACCATAGGTCTGATTTTTTTTTTCTGTGTTTGGCTGTTGTTGAAACATAATTTTTGTCTCTCCAGTGCTCCATTTCTACCAAGAAGAAATCATAGTATGAACAACTCATTTGCAAACTAAACTTTAGCTTTTTAAATACTTGACTATTCGCATAAAGTGCAAGAAGAATAGTGATTGGCCACAAAGGGTCTTTTTAAGTTGGATTTTTTGGAACTTTTGTATACAAAATTTTGGATTAGACTTACAAAAATTGAGAATTGGGGGACGAGGTAAAGATTGTGTCTGTAATATTTGTATATATTGAATGAATTTCTCTATTGTTGACTACAAAAAAAGATAAAGAACCAGCAATGTTTCCAACAATATAAATCATTAAAACAATTTTAGTTCCTCATCAGTTCAGTCACATGTAATTAATTCTTTTTCTATTTGATGTTAGGTTAGCAATTTTATGAGTCCAGCTTTTTCTTCCAATGGAGTTTTAAAATTTTAACATAGTTGTATTCTTATTCAGTGTTAACCAGTTGAATCATACTCAACTTTGAATATGTTATCAAAATTGTCAGAAACCTGTATTTAAGGGTACTTATTGTAGTCTTTTTGTGAACCTCCTTAAATATACAACACTTTAGTATTTGCCAAGAGCTTTTAGAAAAATGAAAAGTATCAGAATATAGGAGTTTACTGTGGACAACAATACTTAAAATGGCCATTGTTAAAGATAAAATTGAAAAAAAGTTTATTTCCTGTGGCCTCCAACAATTGTACACATTAACCATAATTACGATTGATAACATAGGCCAAGACATATCAAATTTTTAGGAATCTCATACAATTTTGGAACACATATTAATAACACATCCACACAAATATATTTAATAAAGAAAGCATGAGGCACATTCTCTTTCTCTTTCTTCCTTTTTTTCTGGCAGTTTACTTAAAAGGTGAACAAAATATCTCTTATTAATTCTACATAAAAGTCTCGTTTAAATGAGAAAAACTGCAAGGCCTGGTGGCTCATGCCTGTAATCCCAGCACTTTGGGAGGTTGACATGGGAGGATTGTTTGAGCCCAGGAGTTCGAAACCAGCCTGGACAACAAAGTGAAACCCCCATCTCTAAAAATAAAGAAATAAGTAAGAAAACCAAATTTTACTTTTATATAAGTGTATTATTAATACTAAAGCTAAGTTTATTAAAATCTTACAAACAGATCCATGCAATCTCAATCATCTTTGAACAAACAAGATAAGATTTCCATAAAACTTTTATAAACCCTTTTATTTTTTTTCTTGTTTTGTTTCTTTCCTCAGGTATTTATATATATTTACTTTTATGTACATGAATCTTTTTTCTGAATTCCTTCAATTTGAAATAACCTTTAAATAACCTCAAAACTTGACAAAATTACTTTTTCTTCAGAAAAAAATCCCCACATTTCTTTATTAACCTCCCTTACCAAAAACACATCCAATCTCCTTTATATACTCTGCATACAGGACTATTTTTCTTATGTCTAGTAGTGTAAAATAAATAGATTCTTACATTTTTAACTCTTAGTAACCCTAATTTCCCATTGAAAACCTAAAAAGGAAGCAATTTTAATGTTTATGTACTAGATACTGAGCCCAGGACAGAGGGCAGAGCTGTGTAGACAATGCTTGGAGGATCTGACCCCTCCTAGAATGGCAGGAGGCAGAGCTGGGCCAGACAGAATGGGGCTATATTGAGCTTGGCTTTGATCTGCAGCTTGTGGCATGGGTGCTATTGATACACATAAGTCCCCAGGCCTTACCATGGCCACTTGTCTAAGACACCTTAGAATCTAAGGGCTCAGAACCAAAGACATAAGCTCACAGACACATAAAGTATCAAAAATCTCACAGAAGCATCAGTTTTATGACTTTAAAACATCTCTTAGAGACAGAATAAATTAGTCCAACTAGTAAACCCAGGCAGAAATGCCTGAAATTCTGAATATATTTCCATTTTATTTTACCAAAAATTTTAATACTAGTTTTATTTACCAAAGATTTCTATGTCATTTGAATTTGAAAAGCATTTGGGCTAGTCATTTGTGAGTACTCGTTCATTTATAAGTCAACTACGTATCATGTAAACAATATATAAGACAGGTATGTATACATGTATACATAAAAATACATGAAAACGTAAAAAAAATTGTACTTTGATTTTAAATTTTTCGCTATGAGGCAGGTGAAACTCACTAGTTTAAAATAACAGTTTGGTTCAGGAGAGGTGGCTCATGCCTATAATCCCAGCACTTTGGGAGGCCAAGGCAGGTGGATCATGAGGTCAGGAGATTGAGACCATCCTGACCAACATGGTGAAACCCCGTCTCTACTAAAAATACAAAAATTAGCTGGGTGTGATCGTGTGCACCTGTAATCCCAGCTACTCAGGAGTCTGAGGCAGGAGAATCACTTGAACCAGCAGGCAAAGATTGCAGTGAGCCAAGATCATACCACTGCATTCCAGCCTGGCGAAAGAGTAAGACTCCATCTTAATAATAATACTAATAACAATTTGATTAAACTGTGCTTCTATAAATAGAACAAATTAAAACTTATCTGTCCATTGTGGATGAAGACTTTACTGACATTTAGAGAAAACAGGGTAGCAAATTTTCATCTCAAATCACAGAGAGAGAATTTGAGCATTACCAAGAAGGACTCTGGGTATGTTAGAGAAAGATTAAAAGTGAATTCCAAGGTAACACAAAATCACAGGAATTCATCACAGGGATTTTGTAAGGACACGAATTTTAGTCAAATAGGCAGTTTCCAATTTAATCTTCATTTTCCAACTGAACCACTGAGGTCAAGACAGAGCCTGTCAACGAATAGGAGCAACAAAGCATTTTCAGTTTCTGGGATCTAATACTTATGTATGTGAAAAGAAAGTGCAGCTGGAAGGCAGTGCACCTAAATCCCCAGATATAATAATGTATTTCACTTTTACACTAAATCCCTGGTCCCTTAAAGCTGATGCAAAAACCCAGGAGGAAAACACTGAGGGGCTGGGCCACACAAGTCTTCCACAGTGTACCTTGCTGCAAGTACACTGCCCTGAAGCTGGTGGGTGACTCAATGCTAATCAGCCCATTCTGTAATCAACTCATCACTTATGGGAGTATTATCTCTTGATGACAAGTATCCCCATAGCCTCTAATTGTCCAAACTGTGTTTCTTTTATCTAAATGCACAAAGAAACAAGTAGCCCCTTGCAGTAATAACCATTCACTGCAACTGTTGTCAACCACCTCCCAAACTGCAGCCCTTGATAGTGACTTGCCAGCCATTGCATACCAAAATGTCAAGTGCTATTTTGTCTCACAATACAAACTAACCCCTGGTACCATCCAAAACCAAAGAGATCAAAGAACTCAATGCAAGAGACAGCAAAGCTTTAGATGTGTGAAAAACCTATCCATGAGTATTAGGGCTCCGTGAGGAAGGCAAAAGACTCCCAGAAGAGTGTGTGTTGCCTTTTCCTGTGTTTCTCAAGGGGTCTGAGGGTTGCTAGAAGTCCTCTTAAGATCTCTTCATGTGGTATTGTTACCAGTGGAGGGTCTTGATTATAAGTCATCCAGGTTCTTGGGATTTTGAACAAAGAATTGGACAGAATGCACAAAGCAATGAAAGAATGAAGCAACAGAAGCATACATAGATTTATTGAAATGAAAGTACACTCCACAGAATGAGAGCAGGCTGAAGCAAAGGGCTCAAGAAGGCTGGTTACAGAATTATCTGGGGTTTAAATATCCTGTAGATGTTTCCGATTGGTTATTTGGTTACACCCTATGTAAATGAAGTAGTGGCCCATGATCAGTTTGATTGGTTGAAGAAGGAGACCAATCAGAGGCTGAAGTTTCAAAGTTACACCCCTATGCAAATGAAGACTATGCCTGCAACCAGTCTGATTGGTTGTGAGAGGGGACCAATTGGAGGTACTTTCCATTTCTCATCTGTGGGGCAGAAGGTGGGGGTAGTGATTGCAAAGCGATCTTTTTGTTATTTGGACTTGGAAAGTTGGGGTTTTCCTTTTGATTCAGTTATTGGAAGTCAGTGCAAATTGGCCCTAGGTTCCCTGCCTCCAGACCCTTTTCTCCTGCCTCAATATTTAAGGTAGCATACAGGAAAGAAGGATAGAAGTAAATGGGAGAACAAGTCTTATAGAAAACTGTTGTGGAGATTTTAAGTTTTCCCCAAATCCAGTGAAGTTCTAGTTAGCAGGAGTTTCAGGGAAAAAAAAAATCTAGTTCAGTAAGAAGTTGCCATGTGAGAAATAGGATTTTAAAGAGATCAGAGAAGAATAGCAGCTTTTAATTAAGCTTATTTTTGACCAGAGTGCTCTTAAAAATCCTTTCAAATATACCAGTATCAAACTTTATGTCTCTTGAGAGGCTGAGCTTTCACTGGAGCTGAGAATATGGCAGAGGTAGCTGAGGAAGAGATCTCTCTACCTTCCTGGCCGGGGAGAATCCAGCCTCTTTCACTCATTTGTTTGATTCCCAGTGTGGAGGGAGGTATGTCTCTCTGGGCCAGCAGAGAAAGCAAGATATAAGGAAAACAGAAGTTGCTACCACACTCTAAATATATGCCAAAGGTTTAAATCAAAGGTATACCTAAACAAATGACTCAAAACCAAAACAAATAAGCACATATGAAACTAAACCCAAGAAGTCCCTCATGGCTTTAACCAAGCTCTCCAAAGAGGGAGCAGAAGCTGCAACCCTCCCACGATGCAGAACATCCTCAAAGACATCTCAAAGAAAGGACAGGATTGTTAACTGCAAATGAGGTATACACCACATTTCTGCCCAGCAATATTCTTTAGGATTTCAGCTTCTCAGCTGACTGTCTGCACACGAAGGCTTGACAATCCATGTGATCCAGAGATGGAAGATTAAAAGAAACAGTAGGGAAGACAGGAAATCAAAAGCCGTCCATGGGGATAGAAAAGATATTAATGGTTACCCCAAAAGTTCAAGAGCCACAAAATATAAATTCAAAATGAATAATTCAGATTCATTTTTGTAAATGTTTCTTTTTTCTTCTTAGTTAAAAGACTTACATTTCTGAGGGTCTGGTTCCCTGACCAGGAACCAAATCCTGGCCATGATGGTTAAATAGTGGAATCCTAGCCACTGAACTACAGGCTGCAGTGCCTTTTTGAAAATCCCACAAGGGATCCAACACGGCACTTTGAGCGAACTGCCCAGTGTGGTGTCAGAGCCCCAACACTGGAAAATGTTTGACTCACAGGTTGGCAAGAAAATTTATCGACAACAGTTAGGTTTGAAAAAGGAAGGTTTTATTAGAAAGAAAGAACGCTGTAGAAGAGTGCAGTGGGATGCCTCAGCAGGAGAGGACTGAGCTACCACAGTGGATTTTTCCTTAAGGGTATTTATAGACCTTAAAGCAGGCGCTTGAGGGTAATTTGGACTATGTTAGCCATGTAGGTCATGAGAAATGCTTACATTTGTCCATGTGTTGGTGCCTTAATGCCAGCAAGGGTTGCACAAAGAGTTTCACTATGCATGCATTCTGGAGATGCTTAGAAAGTCTAGTTACCTATACATTTTAGGGAAAGAAACCTGGAACCAGATGCTTGCTTTAGATCACAGGGAAGTCAAATTATGTCATAAGGAGTTTTGCCTCTGGATGGTCTGCTTGATGGCCACCAGGTGATCTTCACTCTCCTCATGTACAAAGGATTTTAACTTTTAAAAAAAACTGATTCCTGCCTTTCTTTTTAAAAAAAATCTTGCCAAGGAAGTTTTTAAGGCAGTCTATCTCTATCTATATATCTATATCTAAATCACAGATTTGCATTTTTATAGGTATCAATAAGATAGCTATTTAAGATGAGCGCTCTCCAAAAAGTTTTCTTTAAAATATAGGTAATTTATTTATTACATAAGTGAACTACTTCATATTCAATTTGTTTCCTGTTAATCCAAATTGGAAGGGGAAAAAGACAAAGATTCTTACTGCCCTTATTCAACCTAGGCTCTATAAATAGAAGTCTAGGATGACTAATTTGATAGAATAATTCTCACTATTTTTTGTAAATGTTTCCTCTGTTGCTCCAAGATTCCATCTGTAGGCTCTGAAAGAAACATTGGGATTTGTTATCCTGCTCACAGCACCAAAACTATAGGGGCCAAGGAAAACTTCTCCTTTGCCCACTGATGTAGTTCACTGAAAAATCAGCTGACAAAAGGCAGGTTAATAAGAAAAAAAGGCATACAAAATTTATTAATGTGCACATGTGCACACAGGTGTCATACAAAATATGTAAAAGAAAAACTCAAAGTTAAATCATTGAAGTTTGATACCATCTGGGGGTTACAAAAAGAATACGGGCTTGGAGTACACCTGATCAGTTATGGGAGGGAGAGAAGAGAAAAGGCATGGCTAGCACAGGCTGTCTTGTTATGCAGATGAAACCCACAGATAGAAGCTCTTAGAAAGCATAAGTTTTCGTCAAACACTCAAAAGTGCAGATTCTCAGTCTTTCTCTCTTGCAGGAGCCAATCCTTCCTAGAGCTGGACAAGGGGCATGGTGTGGAGTGGGAGGAGAGAGAGACTGGCTGTTTATTTCACCAATGCAGATTTCCTCTACAGATGCAAATCTCCACAAAGGCAGCTTTGCAGAGCTATTCTTGCATGCTGGCTCCCTGAACAGGCATCTCAAAATATGTCACAGGTATATTTTAGGGAGAAATATTTTTGGTTTCCTTTAATCTGCAGCAGTAATGTCATACATGGCATATAGTGGGTTCTCAGTAAATGTTGCTAATAAGAACTGATACAAATTCAAAACGAAAAGGAAGAAAAGTGAAGTTTGGATTAAGCAGTCATTTCTTTCCAACTCAAAATTAGAAATAATTTTGTTTTCCATTTTCATGTAAATTTTCTGATGCTTTCATGGAGAAACAAGGGAGAAAGAAATAATATGTTATTGGTAGATAAGGTTGTTACCTGGTTCCTGAAGAAACCCTAAACTCAAATGTGGATGCATATTAATACGATGTGGGTGCCTATGTCAGAGGCATGTGAACCAGAGCAATGCCATCTTGAATAGGGGTGAGGTAAAATAAGGCTAAGACCTGCTGGGCTGCATTCCCAGATGGTTAAGGCATTCTAAGTGACAGGATAAGGTAGGCAGTCAGCACAAGGTACAGGTCATAAAGACCTTGCTGATAAAACAGGTGAGGAAGCCAGCTAAAACCCACCCAAACCAAGATAGCCATGAGAGTGATGCCTGGTTGTCCTCACTGCTACAATCCCACCAGCACCATGACAGTTTACAGATGCCATGGCAACATCAGGAAGTTACCCTATATGGTCTAAAAAGGGAAGGCATGAATAATCCACCCCTTGTTTAGCATATAATTGAGAAATAACCATAAAAATGGGCAACCAGCAGGCCTTGGGGCTGCTCTGTCTATGGAGTAGTCATTCTTTTATTCTTCTACTTTCTTAATAAACTTGCTTTCACTTTACTGTAGGGACTCACTCTGAATTATTTCTTGTGCGAGATCCAAGAACTCTTGAAACCTCTCCTGGGGTCTGGATCGGGACACCTTTCTGGCATCACATCTGCCACATTTTAGGAAACAAAGACAAGCTGGGCATGGTGGCTCACACCTGTAAATTCCAGCACTTTGGGAGGCCAAGGTGGGTGAATCACATGGGGTCAGGAATTTGAGACTAGCCTGGCCAACATGGTGAAACACTGTCTGTACTAAAAATACAAAAAAATTAGCTGGGTGTGGTGGCAGGTGCCTGTAATCCCAGCCACTTGGGAGGCTGAGGCAGGAGAATCACTCGAACCCATCAGGCAGAGGTTGCAGTGAGCAAAGATCGTGCCACTGCACTCCAGCCTGGGCAATAGAGACAGACTCTGTCAAAAAAACAAAACAAAACAAAAACAAAAACAAAACAAAACAAAGACAAAATATTTCATTTTGTTACACCAATAAACCATGTGTATATATATGTATATATGATATATATATCATTTTTAAATTTTATATAATGATATATATATATCATTAAACTTTTTTTTTACATTTCACAGACTATCTCCTTTCAGCTCTCAAATACTGTCTGATACTTCAAAGCATCTCAATCATACAACATCTGCCCACATGGCCCAACTGATGTTTTGGAAAACCTTGTCAAGAATTCCAGGGAATGAATAGAGTTATCCCAGCAGCTTCTAGAACTTTTCGCAGGGCTGTATATTTCTGCTGTTCATTATGGTAGCCACTGACTCCATGTGATACTTGAGTTCTTGAAGTGTGGCTAGTGTGAGTGAAGAATTGAATTTTTGGTTTTATTTAATTTTAATTAATTGAAATTTAAATTTAAGTAGTCACATATGGCAAATGGCTACTATATTAGTCAATGCAGCAGAAGTTTCTCAATTGAATATAAAGCACCTGATTATGTCAGGATGGGTTACAATAATAATAAATTTACTTTAACTTCGTGCTATTGAAATGATACCATGAGGATATCAATCCGAAACCACCCTCTTTTATTTCTGTTTTTGTTTTTATGAGCACTAATACTCCAGAGTTTTGAATGATGAATTAAAATAACTAAATTCTAGTTCCATGTGATTTTTACTACTTCACCAAGTGTATTTTTCATGTGTATACAAGAGATGATACTCTACCTGAATCCCTCATTGGGATTTATGATAATATTTACATTTTAAGAATTATTGAGCACCTACTAATTACCAGATGTGAGACAAGTTCTTGGTTTTCAAAGATAAATAAAACATGGTTTCCAATCGAGCTTATAGTCCAGCTTTGAATTGCCTGTGAAAATTGATTTAGTATTTACAAGGTGCTATGGAAAGTAAAGGATTATTATTTTTTGTTCCTTAGATACTGTAATGTTTTCTGTATATAAAGGCCAGATTTTCAATAGTAAAAGATATTGGAAAGGCATAAAAACCAGAAAATAACAGGACAAACTGGGAAAAGCTGACTGCATTAAGACCACAAATATCTCTCAATGAGTGGTGTCAGGTAGGTGACAAGAAGGCAAGGGACTTTTCCATTCATTGAAAGCAATAAATAAAAATTAATATCTGGACAGTGCTTTAAAGCTTATGAAGTACTGTCACAATATCTATGCCCACACTTAAGGTGTGCAATCTCAGTTCTGGTATTGTAGAAAATGAGAAATGGTAGGGAAAGAGAAATAATTGAAATTTCTCTGAAGGAAACTGTGTGTAGAGAAGAGATTAGGCCACCAACCAGGAAGAAATTTATGAAAAGCAAAAGCCAGATAAAGTCATCTTCACTCTTTTCATAAGACAACCAGAATAAAGACAAAAATAAAGTAAAGTAAAACAGCTGCACTGGGTAAGACCAATGTCCTCCTCATTTTTGCAGCCACCAATTGCATACTTGAGGCAAGTCCAAAGAACTGGAAGGTGAACATTAGTGAGTTGTGCTTACTACAAACATTTTAATGGATTTGAATGCATCTTTCAATAACAGCAACAGATTTATTGTTGTGTTGTGATTGCTCAGTATTTATGCCACTACTGATTTATGATTTTTAAAATATAACTTCATGAAGTAATGACCATTATTATCTCTATCTGACATATAAGGAAACTGGATCACTTAAAGTTAAGTTACCTGTCCTGGATGACATAGCTATTAAGTGATGCCAAGTCTCCTTTATTTTAGATGTGTGTATAATGTTTCAAAACTATTTTTATTAGAAGCAGAAATTAATAGTAAACAGCTATTTCTAAGCACAGAGTTTCAAGTTTCATGTGTGAGACTACTCAGTGATCTCGTACAACTTTTATTTAACTACTGGGTACTCAGTGATGTTTGATGAAAAATAAATGGCTTTGTCAGATAATATGCTTAGTTTAAGTACTAGGATATCAGATGGGCATAAGATGTGATCCCTGCTTTTGATGAGCTTCTAAAAACTTCATATCCTTCCATTGATGCCCATAATCCATTGACTGGGTTCAATGTATCCAGTTAATACAACTGAAATTACCTTCCTCAAACTGAAATATTTTTGTCTACTGCCTACTCTGAAGAAGATATCAAAAGCCACAAATCTTCTGTCTCCAAATTCAATGTTACTTTGGGATCTCTTACTTATTTAATACCACCTATTTCTTACCTATTTACTACTGTCTACTACTGCTTCTACCATATTAGCCTCAGAAAATAAACATCCTTCCCTAATTTCCCGTTGCTAAGACCAGCTGGTAAAAATGTTTCAGAATCTTATAAACCTGCAGGTGTTGTCAAACATTTTCTGTAAAGGGTTAGTTTGAGCAGTATCTGTCTCAACCATGCAACTTTGCCTTTACAGCAAAAGTGTCCTGGGACAATTACATAAACAACTGGTCATGGTTAAGTTCTAATAACACTTTATTTACAAAAACTAGGTGCATGCAGATTTGGCCTGTGGGCTGTGATTTGTTGATCCCTGAATACAATTGCGGTATAGAGAGAGCTCACCCCCTCCTACAATAAAAATACTTGAATTTGGGTTCTGTATTTCTGGTGAGGTATCTGAGTTATCTGAAATTGCATTCATGTCATAATCTTCAGGTTAGTGAGGTACAGACACTCATACTTCTGGGAAATCCAGAAAGATAAGACACATTTTAGTGACAGAACTTGGGACAATGATATTCACTTTCTCTTTCCAATAGCATTGTTTCCTCTTTAAAAATTTTGAAAGGGAGAAATGAGACTTCAGTTCCTTATACTTGGAGGAGCAATAAATAAATAAATGAAAGGGTGGGGTGGGATAGTAAGACGCTGACACCTTGTAGCAGATAATGATGTGTTGCTGTATTCTGGATTAGTTAATTTGCCTGAATCCTCTTTCAACTATTTATATTCTCAGGCTCTAGAGAAAATGGAGGTGCATGTATGCTACCTACTGGGTTAAATGGTGCTTACTTTTATTTCTTATAATCTGACGTTTATCAAGATTGATGCGGGGTGTTCAATTTGCTTCAACAAATCTTCTAATGCCAACACTGTGTTCAGTCTCTAGAGTCCCCTTGTGACATGCTAGGCTATAATCATCCACTCTCCAAGCCACCATCATTCCAGTTAAAGGTCTAATCCTCTTGTGACTAATCCCAGGCTTCAGGAACTCTCAAGAAATTCCAACTCTCTTATAATTTTCCTCATTGCTTTCTTTTTTCCTTCCTTCCTTCCTTCCTTCCTTCCTTCCTTCCTTCCTTCCTTCCTTTCTTTTCTTCATTTGCATTTTTTGTTACCAGATATTTAATCATTGGCCATGATTATTGTCTTTACAATTGTCCTATTAAATGTTTTAACTTGCAAAAAAAAAAAAATCCATGTAAATTGAGAATGAAGCAACATTGTTCTGGACTGGAAAGACACAACAACTTAGAGTACTATGAAATCTTCATTCCTTTGGGGCTTTCTGCTGCAGGAAATAAGATTAGTAGGTCACCTCATCATTAAGGAGAGAAACACATTTATCAAAGTACCAGACATAATATTAAGTCCTAGTGATAAAGTGGCGAACAAAAGAAACATTATTACGCTTTCTTACATCTTGACGGCTGGGGGATGGGGGTGGGGGAATTCAGCATACTTACTTTGCTAAAGAGGAATCTTAACCATGTCTGCTGCGTTATGTTTTAAATTTATTTATTTATTTATTTATTTATTTATTTTTGCGTTGAGTGATGCAGCCTGTCAGGAAGAGTTTCCTGAAGGATATTTCATCTGAGAGCTGATGGGTGAGTGGGGATCACCATGCAACGGGAGAGCAAAGTGCATTCTACTCAGAGGCAATAGTGTGGGTCACCTTCTTGAGATGTAGGAGATGGAGATATGTAGAGACAGAAAGACATAGAGGAAGAAAAAAATTGGGAGAGAGAGATGCTTTGGAGGAAATGACAAGTACAGTTGAAGCAGGGGATTTCCCTGACCCCTTCGTGGGATCTGTGACAGAGGTGCCTTGTTTACTCAGCCCCTTGCTCTCAACTCCTCATGGAATGGAGCATGTGAGTGAACGAGGCGGGAACTGGAGTGCAGGAGGGCTGGAACTGGCCAGCCGCTTTGCAGAAGGAGCGGGCCCTGCATCAATGTCCAGTTGGGGGTGCCTGCAACCCCCAAGGCCCCAGAGGGCTTGTTACAGTGCTCTTTTAGCTCTGCCATTCGTGGACAGCTTATATGGTAACAGCTCATTGGGCCATTTGCTTTGTTGCATGGGACAGCTGCCCTCTGCCAGCAAGGGCGAAGGGTCAGTGTGACAGCATTTTGTATACGCGCTTGTGGTTCCCGAGCTTTTGTCCAGCATCCAGGAAAAATGAGGTCACACAAATGAATTGAAGGATGGTAAACGCAAGGCATTTTATTCCTGATGAAAGTGGCTCTCAGCCGGAAGGGGAGCTGCGAATGGAATGGGGGTGTTCGTAATCGTCCCCTGAAATCCAGCTGTTTCCAGCCAGACTTTTCTCTGAAGTTACCTCGTCAAGCTGTCCCTCTGAAGTCAAGCCACTTCTCTCCGATTTCAATCGTAGTCCTGAATCTGGGGTTTTTATAGGCACAGGATGGGGCAGAGTAGGACCATGGGTGATTTAGGAAAAGACAACATTTAAGCAGGGAAACGGGGATATAGGTTCTCACTTTGGGCCGCAGTTTTGGCTTGAGGGTGGGGTTTTTACTGGAGACCCACCCTTTTCTGCCTAGAATTTCTTTGCCTCCTGTCGCTATCACAATGAAGGCAGATGAGAAAGAATCACAAGGAGGATCTTGAAGATGAAGATGAATCAGCAGAGGTAGGAAGGTGCAGATTATCCGTTTATCATATAGGCTAAAAACATACCATTGAAGAATTCTGAGAATAATGATGTAACCAGAATTGGTCTTTTAAAAGATGACTCTGACTGTTGTTTAGATTTTACAAAATGGAAAAAGCAAGGGGGAAAAAAAAGACAAACCAAAAGCAAGAAGATCAGCTTGAGGGCTACAGCAGCATTGCTGTAAGATAGGAGGCCTAATCTACTCTAAATATTTTGGCAATGGTGGGAGAAAGCAGATGCGTATTTCAGGGTTTTTAGCAATGAGTTGTTATTGGAAAAGCTGAACATTGATAACATTTTTACTCTTTAACCAAGGTGAGTCTTATCCATGAAAGCATCTTTCTTTCCTACTCCCTCCTGGGACTGGGAGAACTTGAGGACAATGTCAGAATTTGGAGAATGAAAATTTTTTATGTCACTGTATTAGTCTGTTCTCATGCTACTAATAAAGACATACCTGAGACTGAGTAATTTATAAAGGAAAGAGGTTTAATAGATTCACAGTTCCACAGGGCCGGGGAGCCCTCACAATCATGGTGGAAGGCAAATGAGAAACAAAGGCACGTTTTACATAGTGGAAGGCAAAAGAGAGTGTGTGCAGGGGAACTCCCCTTTATAAAGCCATCAGATCTCGTGAGACTTATTCACTTCACGAGAACAGCATGGGAAAGACCCATCTCCATGATTCAATTACCTTCCACCAGGTCCCTCCCACAACACATGGAAATTATGGGAGCTAATATTCAAGATGAGATTTGGGTGGGGACATAGCCAGACCATATCAGTCACCTCCACACCATCTGTCAATTAAGAATTTCTGTATATAACGGCCTCCGTTGGGATGAAATATATTTGCTAGTAAAAGGTATAGAAGTAGAACAGAGCTTCTCAAACTTGACTCCACACTAGATCATGTGGAGACCTAAAGAATCTGATGCCTGGGAGATTCTGATTGAATTGTTTTGGGTTTGTATCCTGGAGAATAGGCTTTTTAGCAATCTTCCCAGGTGATTTTTATGTTCAAAGTTTGAGAATGTCTAGAGTGGAGGACAAGAGGAAAACCACTACTCTGTTGTTAAACTTCATTCTTTCCTTGAGTTGAGTCACTTATTCTCACACTTGATCTTAGCCAAAAGGCTGAGAAACAATGAGTCACTCATTCTCTATTCATTCTCTCCATGAGTCTCTCATTGTCTCCATGAGTTGTTCTCATGAGCAACTTCCCCAATCCATAAGGCTATGACAAATTCCTATTATTAACCAACTTCCAAATGATTAATTTTTAGCTGTTTTTCTCCAAGCTTAAGGCTTGAGTTCTTCCATTTTTATTAGCTTTTAAAAATTCTGGTAAAATACACGTAACATAAAAGTTGCCATTTTAACCGTTTGTAACCTGTAAGATCAAGTTGCATTTAGTATGTGAACAATTTTTTTGTATCTATCACCACCATCTTTTTTTTTTTTTTTTGATGGATTCTCGCTCTATCGCCTATGCTGGTGTGCAGTGGTGTGACCTCAGCTCACTGCAACCTCCACCTCTTGGGTTCAAGTGATTCTCCTGCCTCAGCCTCCCAAGTAGCTATGACTACAGGTGTGTGCCACCATGCCCAGCTAATTTTTTTTTTGTATTTTTAGTAGAGACAGGGTTTCGCCATGTTGGCCAGGCTGCTCTTATACTCCTGACCTCAGGTGATCCACCTGCCTTGGCCTCCCAAAGTGCTGGGATTACAGGCGTGAGCCACCATGCTCAGCCCAACCACCATCATTTTTAAAGGGCCTTTTTGAAGCAGGGCAGCTGAAGACAGACTTTGAAATAGCAAACCACAACAGTCAAACAACATCTTCGAACATAGGTGGGCCATTCCTTTTACACCTTCCCTGACCTTTTCCAGCTTGAACAAAATGAGCCAAAATATGCATGTCTGCTCTGCAATTTTCATAGGTATCAGGGCTACCATAAACATGCTTGTAAAGGTATTATGAATTGGAAGTATCTTTGCATCATATGTAGAAATGTACTTGGAAAAGTGCATTCTGTCTTGAACAAATGCCTTTAACTTTCTGTATTAAAATTCAAACACCGTAGGTTGGTTTCTCCAGAAACAGATAATGATATGAAGATCTGTGTGGAAGATGCATACTAGGAATCAAAACACATAAAGGATGCAAAAAAGAAGCAGGAATAGGCAAATCAAGAAATCAAAATGTGACTCTTGCTTGGAAAAATCTTTGCCAATACTAATGGGGAGCTCTGAAGCCTGCTTTGGAGTATGTCCATCACAACTGACCACTGTTGGACCAAAATGACTGGTCATTTCTGATGTTTTCTAAGAAAGCCTTGCCTTATTCTATGAGAAGCTTCTTTCTTCTTCTTACTGAGACACTCTAAAGTTTTGAAGGTAAGTGACCATTTTCTAGGCATCTTATTCTTCCTCATGATATAAATCACAGGCAAACCCACTCATCTCCTCCTTCATCCTGTGTCCCTTCCAGAGATCACTAAAGTGATCCTTTTGAGCTGTCTCATAATTCAGTGCAGATTTTCAGATGAGCAACTCTAGGCCATCTCAAGTGCATGCAGATTAAGGCACGATTGTCTTCTCTTGCAAATAGAAATGCTCAAACATGGTTTATTTGTCCATCCACTCCAACCTACCTTTCATCCTAAAATAATGGTACGCTAAGCTTTTCCAAACCTAAGTAATGAGCTCCTTTAGGGAAGAAACTGGGGTTTTTCTCTCTTTGGATCCCTGATACCTATCCGTGGTGGGAACTAGCTAGGTTTTAATAATATATGTTGAACCAGGCCAACTGTAGTTGTAATAAGTCTATGTTTCCTGGCACTGCTTGTTTTCAGGCACTTTATCTTATTTATTCCTCACAATAATCCCATAAGGTAGTTGGATCTATTTGCCAATTAAACAATTACAGAGAAAAAATACCCCTTTTAAGATGTGCAAGTCATAAAAAAATGAAATAGAATCAGAAAACAAGACTATCGGCTTCAAGGGTTGCACTTCTTGTCACTCTTGAATAGTGTTTAATTGGTATAAGGTGGTTAGAAGGAAGAGAGAAAGACAAGAAAGGCAGAAAGGAGAGAAAAAGATCAACAAAATAGAGTGAGAGTACTCATCTGCGTATTTAAGTCATATTGAAATTTAGGATAAAAACTGAAAAGTTGTATAAATAATTTAGGCAGCTTTTGAAAGGATATAGAATATGTGTTACCACAAAAGGCCACAAAAGGTGCCATGAAATGCCAGAAAAGCAGAGGGCAGCCAATTGGGGTTTTGATTGAATCCAAAAAATAAAAAGTAGGTAAACAAGGCAGAGATCTGAGAATAGGAATGAAGTGGGTCTGGGGTTTGAAATAAGGCACTGTTGTTTGAACTTGATGCATTCTAGGAAAGCAGTGAGGGCACCTTATGAGAAAAGCAGCACCATGGTCAATGGGATGAGAGAGAATTCGGCGTTTGATAAAGCAAATTCTGAAATTGCTTCGGCTAATGTTATCATTCACTGCTGAGGACTTTGGTCTTATCTCTTCTAAAACATAAAAGAAGGCTAATTTGTTTTAAAAGAAGTGTTCTATTTGTCCCTCTGCAGTCCACTCAAGGAGCTAATGTATTTAGAGAGCTTTTATCATGGAGCCAGCTTGATGTCTCCCTTCCTCATACTAAGTAAATTTCAGTGAATTAAATGACAAAAAGCCATCTGCTTTCTATAAATAAGCTCTTCTAATACCTGGCAAATCTTAAAAGTCAAGCTGACAACGAATCTCAGTATGATCTATAATCCGAATTGTATAATTCATCTTCTGCTGAGGAATACTGGTCTTGTTGTGGTTAATAGGAAGAAGATGCATTCATGTTTCTAACTTGGAGGTCAACATTTTAGAGAAAATTCAATTTTATTTTGATGATCACTGCACATGCTGTTTCTGCTGTCAGGGTTAGGTATCTCTTGCTACAGTGCTGGGACAGTACCTATTCATTTTCAAAGAGTCATCTCAAATGCATCTTCCTATGACATCTGCTGTTACTCACTGGTAGACCATTTATTATTTCCATGAAAATAACAATAAACATATTAATGAAAAATTATGATTATCATTTAATTATTAAGAAGTTAATATGTGCTAGCCACTTGTGAGCATGATTTCCATTTATTCTTCACAACAACCTTTGGGGATAAATACCAATGTTGCCTTCATAATGATGTGAGGAAAACTAAACTGTACATTATAGTACTTTTCCAAGACCATGTAACTATAAAATCATGGTGCAAAGTTTGGGATCAGAGCAATCTGAAACCCAGAGTGTCTGTGTTAGAGAATCATGCTATGAACGTGTAAATACAATACTTATCTCTCTTTATATTTATGCATATATTCGTCTGTCCCAATAAACTAGGAATGCCATGAGGTGAGACCATATATAACACATTTTTGTTTTGGTAGCTTTAAAGATAATGACTGGATCACAGCAGTTATTTAATTAAACTTTTCTGAGACACTTTCATGTTTTTCGGAGAGGGTCCTGCTAATAATAGGAACATTACAATTGGTTAAGAGGATTCTATGAATAATTACATACTAAGATTTTTAGAGTCATGCCTGGCACATAGGAACTGTATGATAGATATTAACTCCATGAATGAGGTTGGAAATGAGTCACAGAAGTATGTGATATCTTTCTGATAAGATGATGACTTTGGGGTAGTTACCCCACTTCTAAGAATAGTTATCGGGAAGATGCAATGAGAAGAGACAGAACCTTCTGTTCACATTCAGTTATATAGTGATGAAGGGAAAAGGAATTTCAAGGTAATTTTCTCTCTGATGATGTATGCTCGACATATTTTGGGGCAAGGCAATAGGAGTCCAGAGCTTTGCTTACTGGGTCCTCAGAAATCTTGTGTTTCTATTGTTCTCTGCTCTACAGGCTTCACTATGTTTAGGATTGTTTCTGTGGCTATGGCCCCTCCCTTCTTCCCTTCTCTTTAGGAAATATTTATTGAGTTCCTAGTGCCAGGAACTCTGCTAGCCACTAGTTACTTTGGGATGGAAAGTAGGAATAGTTCAGCCCTCACGAAGCTTACAACAAGCTTTAAGCCTTTCACGGACTGTCTCTTGTGTTTTCTGTGTTACTATGTTTTTATCCTTAGTAAGAAAGTGATATATACATATATATGTGTATATCACTTTATACATATATGTGTATATACATATATGTGTGTATACGTATGTGTATATACGTATATGTGTATATACGTATATACATGTATACATGTATATATGTGTATATATGTATATACTGTATGTATACACACACATATATGTACATATATATGTATACGTACATATACATATATACATATATGTGTACATATACATATATACGCATATGTGTACATATACGTATATATGTATATGTACACACATATGTACACATGTACACACATATGTACACATGTACGTATATATGTACACATGTACGTATATATGTGTATATGTACACATGTACGTATATGCGTGTATATGTACACATGTACGTATATGTGTGTATATACACATGTACGTATATGTGTGTGTATATACACATGTACGTATATGTGTGTGTATATACACATGTACGTATATGTGTGTGTATATACACATGTACGTATATGTGTGTGTATACACATGTACGTATATGTGTGTGTATACACATGTACGTATATGTGTGTGTATATACACATGTACGTATATGTGTGTGTATACACATATGTACGTATATGTGTGTGTATATATACATATGTACGTATATGTGTGGGTATATATACATATGTATGTATATATGTGTGTATATAGTGTGTGTATACATATAGTATATACATATATGTATATACATATATGTACATATATATATATGTGTATATATACTGTGTGTATACATATAGATATATGTATACACATATATCATACATTCTAGGCCAACTTGTTATAGAAATTACAAATCCCAAATTTTCGGGGAAAGGTTTTAATTTCCTACCCTTAATCATTGATCATATCACTCATAAGAATGTTCTAGAAGTTCTAATACACTTGTATCTTTTTACATATGGAAACACAAGTGTCTGTGATCCTCCTGATACGGGATTTGTGAAATGTGGTCTGTTTTTGGAATGGGTCAGTTTCAAAGTCTATAAAATAGATGAATCTTGAAGACTGGTGAATGGGGACAGTTAAGTGTTATTCTGTGATCAAGACTTGATTGTAGTTGGCAAGATTTGGGAATATACAGAAGGCCAAAATAACATCTAATGAGAGATACTGGTAGAGTATTTTCAGATATAAAATACCAAGTAGGGAGCTCAACTCTTATATGTGACTAAGGAAGACTCAATGCATGAGTCACTCAGTGCAGAATGTACCATTGATACATTGTTTCTGAGTTTTCATGTATAATTCACTTCCACAGTGCATGGTAAATGGCCATATATTAAGAAGGTCAATCAATAAAAGTAAAAAAAGGAGGAACAAGACTGAGAGCAAGGGTGCAGAAGACCAGTGAAACAGAGGCTTATGTTCAACAGGGAAAAAAATAGCCTGTTAATTTTAATGTCATTTTTGCAAAAGACATGATGAATTTAGGTCAACATAATACATTGAGGCAGATCCTTATTTCCTACCACACAATACACACACACACACACACACACACACACACACACACACACACACAGCATCTATAGGACCTGGCCTAGTTCTTTGATTAATGTACACAGAATGGGTAGGAAAAAAAGTGAAGTTATTTTCCCAAAAAAAGAAATAAATCTGACTAAACCTACATATTTTGTTTTCCTTTAAAATTTTTAAGAAATCTTTAGGAACCTGGAACCCAATGATATCAAGTGGGAGTCTGAAAGAAAATTCAATTTGAGTTAAAAAAATATTCTTAGTGGAACAATTTTAACAAAGGGAAAAAAGAGGACTCAGGAGATAGCATAATGAGAAATAGTAATAACCCTTCCAGCAATCACAGCTTGATGGGTGAACATAATCTGAGATTAGAAGGCCCACCAGGGAGCTGCAAAGTTACAGGACTGCTTGATGAAATAATTTAATACCTACTGCCTCCAATAAACAGGATGTACAAAGAATGCTCGGTGACCTGGCAGTCCTGCTAGCCCGCAGCATGAGGGAACCTGCTTCAGGCAGTGATAGGTCTGATATTTCCCAAAGATTTCCTGCAAGCCCCTATTTATTCCTTTGACTATTTGTTTCAGCTTTACTGTGTGCTTAGACTGTGAATCAGGTCTATCTGCGAAATAAACACAATAATATAAAAAATTAAAAATAAACTAGATATGATTATAATTATTAACACCTTTAATTTGCATGGCATTTCAAAGTTTTTGCATCTTTTTATGTTATTTGATCTTCAACACAAGCCTAGGAGGCAGTTTTTGCAAGATAGGTGTTGATAATATAATAACTACTGTTACTCTACTACCATTTTTTAAATAGGAATGTTAACATCACAATCAGCATTTATTATTTGTTATTATTATTTGACACTATGCCAGACTCTTTCCTGTGCTCATTATCTCTTTTAATCTCACAACAGTCATATAAGGGGACTAAGGAATTGAGGCTTTGGGGGGATAAACTACACACACAACACAGAATTATTTCTTGGTGGGATCAGTATTTGAACCCAGGCTGTCTGTTTTATATATCCACTGTCTTACCTTGCACACAATATAAAGGTTAGTATTTGTCCTTAATTCACACATCTATTGGACTCAAATTTCTCTTCCCACTATAGCAATCTTAAATGCTAATAATCAGTTTAGCATTAATACAAACTGGGCCATAGGAAAGTAGGCAGCCATATTGACCTTCCCAGAATCCCTCTAGCCTAGAGAAAGTCCTTTACCCATGGAGCTTGGGGCCCTCTAACATCACCATTTCATTTGTAAAGGCTTCCTTCCTGGTAAATGGGACAAGGCACACTGTCTACAAATTAATAAGCCAGATCTCCAGGACCCTGTAGGGCAAAAGCTTGAGCTGCCAGAATGAATTTTTGATTTATTTACATCAAAGCCCAAGATAGGCCCAGATAAACGTCACACCTGTCATGCCCATCATAGGAAAGCAACCAAGTACAGAGAGGGGATGTAATTCCAATTTTCAATTGTTGGATGCCTCCTTGAAATACCAGCAATTGGGCCAATTAGCTTCAGTTGTTGGGATGATATTAGATCCCTATCTCGTAACCATCAGAGTGAAACCAATAATTCATTTCACATAGGCACTGCAGTGCCATCAGATAGTAATGCCTTTTAGTTACTGCCAACTTGGGGCATTTTTGAAATAGTGACCTCGAGATTTAAGCTGCAAGAATTCCATTATCTATTCTCAAGCCGGCCAGAGCTGAATTTTTGAAATATCCTATTAAGTTTTCTGCTCTGATAAAAATTCAGAGGCCCTTTTCATATTAATCTCCCCATGGCAAATGAAATTTGCTGAGTGATAGATTTAATTTGCTTCTATTTATGCATTACTATATTTTGGAAAAAAAGATAATAATTGCTCTCAATATCATTTTTTCAGCATTAAGAAAAAAATCATAAAGACTTAAGTTCTTTTCCCATTTATTTCATTGTTCAGACTCCACACAGTAAATAGCTTATTTTTCACCTTTGGATCACTTTGGCATTTTAATTAAAATATAATTACCATTCAAAGTGTATTAATGCACAAGTTTAGGTAATTGTCTATGTCAGGTCATTAGGTATACTTCTAAAAGGAAGCTTAAAGTAATCTAAAATATTCAGTAAAAATATACTGTCTACATATTTACCTAAGAGGTGGTATATCCTAGCATATTTTATTATTCCCTTAAGGCAATCTTCCCATTTTAATTATGTAATGAAATTGAGAAGGTGTATGAAAGAGAGAGGAAGAGTTCCCAGTGGAATTTGTAATAATGAAATATAAATGTTTTCATTGCTGTGGATTTGTAGAAAATCTATAGGATCTTGAAATAAAAGAAAATTGATGGTTCATATTTCTTTCAAAAATGAACAAGGAAAAATAAATGTCTTTTAATAATAGAAGAGGGAATAATGTTTCAAGCACACGTCTCCTGCCCACCATGGCCTTCCCACACAAAATATTTTTCATGAGTTGGGGCCTATTCCTATGTTATCACTTGGTTTTGGTGGATAATTCTCAAACTTACAATAATTTTATTTTTCTGTATTGTTTTCCTGATTGAAATCAGTTGAGGTACTTATAAAGGAGATTTCTAGGGATGCTAAAACAACATACCATACCCCAATATTAGTATCTTCCAGCAACAAAGGGTTACTTCTTTTCATTCCACAGTCCATTGCGGTTGGTTTGCACTCAGCTTCACAGCTTCTTCATCAGGAAATCAGGCTGACTAAGCAGCCCCGCTTCAAACATTACAGTTGCCCTACTGGGGATTAGTATACTAACAATTAAAACCTCCAGCCCAGCAGTGAGTAATGATGTTTCTTCCACAATGTATTGCACAAAACCATTCACATGGTTCCCATCACTTCTAAGGGGAATGGGAAGTGACATCGTGCTACATGTCCCAAGGCAGAGCTGGACATATTTGGTGAACATCACTAATACCTACCCCAAATAGCATTAGCTACATATTATTATGATAATGCAGTGATTAGCTGTACCATGATTAGATTGACTCATTTAAGACATGAGATCAGAACCTTTATAGATTCAGTGATCAAGATGGCCTTAACGATCTCCTCCACTTGGTTCAATCTTAGTTTTCTTCCTATTTGTAGCCCGTTATCTTCCTTTTCTTAGAGCGCTCACTTTAGAAAACTTTCTACTGCAAATTATCTCTCTGCCCCTTTGAGATGTAGAATATTTTAGCCTTTTGCCAGGTTTCATACCCAGAAAAATCTTTCTTAAGAACCCCAAAGCCATCTCTTGAAAGGTATTATCAAGGAAGATAGTACCCCCACCTTCCACTTTCTGTGGGAGAGCAGGAGCCTAACTTCAATAAGTGCCAATTAGCAAACAGAGATGGCCTCAACACATTGACCAACCTCTCTCCCTAATGTCCTCCAGTTTTTCCACTGGCTCATTCCAGTGCTTAAAAATTCTCCTGTGTTTTGTTTTAGTGAAATCGAGTTCAGTCTCTTTTCCCTTGCAAGACTCTTTTTCTGAAGAAAAAAAGTTGTACATATGTAAGATGTACACCATGGTGTTTCGATATACATATGCATAGTGAAATGATTATTACAGTATGGGAAATGATCCAACACTTTCCTGAATTACCTTTTTTTCTTTTCTTTTCTCTGTTTTTGTGATAATAACACCTGAAATCTACTCTTAGCAAACTTTTAATATGCCAATAAAGTCTTTCTTCACTGTTTAACTCTTTCCAATGCAATTTGTCTTTGACCTTATCACACCATTATTCAGCATCTAGGGTGTGTATGCAAGGCCCCATACTAACTTTGGGAATTAATAGTAGTAATAATTAATGATAATAGTTTTTAGAGAATTCTTAATTGTCTAGCTTAGCAAATGATGGGTACTTTACGTATTTCTCAGTTAATTCTCAGAAAAACCCTATGAGATGTTTGCAACTAATCCTCATTGTTATAAATTTGGAAACTGAGGCACAGATAGTTTTAGTTAAGAAATTGCCTGGAGTCACAAAGTTCGGAGGTGTCATACTCAGAAGTTTCATTTGAATGTAACAAATTAGAGATTACACTTACCTTCACAGTTTACAGGGAGTGATGAAAAATATAAGAGATCACTGAAATATAATATATGAAGGGCCTTTAAGAAGACATGTGTGTTCATGATTCTCTCTAAAGACCCAGTGAAACCTCACTTAGGGTGTGGGGAAGGGAAAAGAAAGCTAGGAAAAGATAATCCACAGAGAAGATACTATATTTGAATCTTGAACATAGCCTATTATGCCTTTCCATAGTTGATCTGAAGGAGCAGTTTATTCAAAGACAAAGAGGCATGAAAAACCACAGTGATTTTGTAAAACAAGTATTTTAAAACAGCCAGATGCGGAGTGAAAGAGGAAACTGAAAATTATATCTGTTGCATTTTTGGTTACTATGCCATCTATTGAGTGACTTCTGTACCTGGCACATTCATGTCTTACAGTCAATATTATTTAAAGCGGAAATAATATTGTAATCTATGTATGTATTAGACAATATATACTTTGAAGATATAACAGAAACCAAGCAGACATTGTTTTTTGCATTCTTGCACTTATAAATAAAAAAATATAAGAATTAATGAAAAAATAGAATTCAAGATAACTGCAGTGGTTAAGTGTAATAATATAAGTAGACAAAGGATTAGTAATGATATAAGTAGGTAAAGAAATAGAATGTAACACATGAAAGGTGTTTTATTTTGTAAAGGGATGTCAGGGGAAAGATAGGAAATATCAAAGCAGAGAGAGCAACATGTATGAAGGGGCGCTAGTGGAAACAAGCACCATTTGGCTCTTGGAAGAATTGCAAGCCACACTGGATGCAGGGAAATAAGAAGGCCATGATCAAAGATAAAATCAGGGAAGTGGGAAGAGGCAGACCGTGTTAGAAATGTAAGCTAGCATAATTGAAATAAATTTAATTTTAAATGGAATATGAAAGCATTGGAAGGTTTTAAACAGGGTGATGACATGATTTGAATTTACTGAAATAGTGACAACTCTTGATTGTTCAGTGGAAGAGCCACTGTGTCTGATGTCAAGAGCTGAAATAGGGACACATATTGGGAAGCTGTGCCAGTGGATGAGGTAGGAGATGTTGGTGGCTTTAACAGGGCACAGATCCAGGGAAAAGTAGTTATATTTGGAATATGATTATTTATTTATTTATTGTTTCCAAAACTTAAACAAATTTCTTTGAACACTTGGAGAGTTGGATACAAATGCCTGATAACCATGTCAGGGAAGATTACTTCCCAACTATCACTGGGGAAGATTACTTCCCCATTGATTCCATTGACCATTTCTTCCTCTCTACAGAGGTCTGTTCTCAAAGTCTTACAAAGTAAGAAAAAATGTGTCTGCTCCTTTAGTTCCATGTTTGTTGGAATAAGAGTGATTTGATGACAGTAATTATGTGCCCAAAGTTTTCATAACTATTTGGTGATTATTAAAGTTTTGCAGTGAGTGGTTTTCCCATTGGAGTATTACAACCAAACATTTATCCTAATTTGGTTGTGGCAAGTTCATTCACATGAAATATATAGTCATTATTAATCCTTTTCTTCTCCACCAACAAAGCCGCTAAGGCATTTTTCTGCACATCAGAAGATAATACATCGTAACACTGAGTGGCACCTTGATTGAGAAGCTGACATGTATTTTCTAACTGCAGCCAAGTACTATTTCTAAGTAAAGTAGTTCTCTTCTTTGCTCAAGAGGTATTTGCAAATTATCTGATAACATTCCATGAAAGTGTAAAGAGTCCTATTAAAAATTCTAAATGATATTTCCTTTATCTGTAACTAGAATGTTCTCCTCACATTTACAAAGCAGGTAACAGCCTTCTTCAAAGTCCTTTAGTGTGTTTCCTGGAAGGAGGATGAACTCCTCTGAAAAAAAAAAAATCACATAGGAAGAAAAAGCAACTGTAGACATCCTCTTTCCTGAAGCCAGTTGTCATCTGCACTGTTATAGCTACTAAAGAAGGATGGACACAAGTGTTGAGCAACAGGTTCCTATAAGCCAAGCAATGAGGATAGTGATCTACTGGAAAATAACTCCATCAGCCACTTTTGAGTCTCCGGAGTCCACTTTCTGAATCACCTGGTCTTTGACAAAGCTGGTGAGGTTGGAATGCAGAAGTATGTTGGACTGGACATGTCTTTGGTAGGTTTATTACTGGGCCAAATGGGAAACCTTCTGAACACCTGGGGTGAGCCTTTCAGCTGTAAAATCTTTTCCGCCAGAGCATGAGTGTCCATGGATGGATAGTTCTGAAGCGGAAGAGAAACTATTAGGCCCAGGGTCTCAGAACCAGGCTTTCAATTTGCAGAAGCTGCATTTTGTAGGCAGCTTCAGTAACAAAGGCATCCACACCCTCAGATTGCTTCTGAAGAATGTATCTTAGAACCAGGTTCTATGGGCTCTGATTCATCTTCCCAGCTGTCAGAGATCAAAGTGACATAGCATCTCCAAAGTGTGCATGAAAGTTTCAAAAATTTCAGAGAGAATCTTTCTGGCTTTCAACAATCCAATTGTAGATTGTTATGGCTTAGCAACCTCTAGAAACATATATATATATATATTTCTATAGATAGATAGATAGATAGATAGATTCTTCTAATAACTTAGCATAACTATTGCTAATTGGGATAAGGCAGGTCTCAAAAACTTTTTTAAAAAAATGACTTCATAACAACATTCAGAACACTAAATCTAGGAGTCAGTATCTTGGCAGAGCAGCTTCTTTTCTCTTCTAGGAAAGATTTAGCAGACACATAACCATTTCCTAAAATAGTTTTTACATATTCAGAGAACAGAGCCCAGCGGAGTTTATTGCCACCATAACAGCACCACATGAAAAAGGCACCTGACATTCGCACAGCTCACCAACTGGTTTCATTTTCAGGAAGTCCATTCCTGCTGCTATAACTGGCACAGACAAATCATACTTGTATGCAAGAAAAGACAACACCAGAAAGTCAACGTAACTTTGATGACTGAGCAGAAGAACAAGATGCTCCTGGTTGGCTTGCTACAGTTTCTGAATACCTCCTTCATTTACACACACCTTTGAGAAAATTTGTTTAAATATTTTGCTTAAGGAAAAGACAAAAAACTGAATGGCTCCCAGACGCAGTCTGTGACTCATTTGATCCAAGATCTCACTAACTTCCTTTGGAATTCCTTAGAAAGTTGTTTAATGACTGTTTTAGTGCCTTAGTGTTGCTATAAAGGAATACCTGAGGCTGGGTAATTTAAAAAGAAAAGAATTTTATTTGACTTAGGGTTCTTCAGGCTGTACAGAAGCATAGTCCAAGCATCTGCTTCTGGTGAGGCCTCAGGAAGCCTCCACTCATGGCATAAGGGGATGGGGAGCTGTCCTGTCACATGGTGAGAGAGGAAACAGGAGAGAGAGGGAAGGAAGGTGCCATGCTCTTTTTAACAATAAGTTCTTGTAGGATAAAACTTACTCATTACCAGGAGGACAGCACCAAGCCATATTGAGGGGTCTGCTGTCATGACTCAAACACCTCCCACTGGACACCACCTCCAATGTTTGGGGTCAAATTTTAACATGAAATTTGAAGTGGAGAAACATCCAGCCTATAGCAATGACGTAATAACTCTCTTCATAATTAAGAACACTATATTTAAGATTACTTGGCTTACATGGAATAATCCCCTTATAAACAAGAGGTGCAAATTTCAAGTCACTGACATGCCTCCTCTCCTCTACAATGTTTTCAAATTCATGCCACCTTTTGAGCTTCTTTGAGTCGAAGAGCATAATGATTTTTAGGGCTGGTGGAACCAATGGATAAATGAGAGTAGATGAGCTGGAAGAGTCTCTGGTATGGCTGCCAACTTGGGCAGAGCCTGGGACTCTTATGCTAAGTGGCTGTGGTGCTGCCACTGGGGGAGTTTCTTTCATGTAGGGTGGTGACACCCTTTGTGCTTGGTCCACATGACCTTGGTCGCCTTCATCTTAACCCTGGAGTACATTTTAAAGACAAAAGTAACAGGCTTTACAGAGAGACTGTAGATTGTGTGACGTTAAGAGAGGACTTGATACAATTTTATGTTGCCTAAACGTTATCCTATTTACTGAGATGCTCATAATTCAAGGATGAGCAATAAGTTATGGTAGAAATTATAAGTCTTGAGTATTTAGTCTGGAGATTAAAAGAGTTACCAGTATAGTATTGTCATTTAAAGCTGGGAGACTAAATGAGGCAATTTAAAAGGCTAAAATACATGGAGAAGAACACAGAGTTTGTTTTTCGCTCTATTTTCTATTTTATTTAAAAGTGCTATTCAAAGTACTTTGAAGTAGCCATCAAATGAAATAATTAATGTATACTTAATCATCACAAAACTGTAGATGATAAATGTTGTCTTTTGTATTATACAAAGAAAAAATTATGACAGCAAGTTAAGTAAATTGAACAAGATTGCACAACCTTTGGAGAGGGTTGAAATACAAAAACATATTGGACACTCCTCAAAGCCTGCTGTATACCGTGCTACTCAAAGAATCTTCAATCTCCAGTAATAGCATCAGCTTGAGCTTCCTGGAATGTTAGGCCAAATGGGAAACCCTCTGAACACCTGGGGTGAGCCTTTCAGCCATAAAGTCTTTTCTACTAGAGCATGAGAGTTCATGGATGGCTGGTTCTGAAGCAGAAGAGCAACTCTTGGGCCCTCCATACCACAGCTTGTGGGGGATTTTATAACAAATTCAAGGTGATGCTTTGGTATATCCATTTGCCATCTTCTTGCATCCCTCAGATCCCAGGATCCTCTATTGTAACTTTCACTACAGCTTGCCCTTCAGTTTGTAAGTATTAACTCATTTGAGTTATCTCTTAGATTGTAATTTCCATGCAATTTTTATTATAATGTAAACATCTAGCACAGTTTCTGGCTAGCATCAGCACTTGCTGAGTAAATGAATGCATTTTTTTTTTAATGCCAATCTCTCTCTCAGTTTAATAAGTTAAAACCTCTGCTTTCCGGCCGGGCGCGGTGGCTCATGCCTATAATCTCAGCATTTTGGGAGGCCGAGGCAGGCAGATCACGAGGTCAGGAGATGAAGACCATCCTGATGAACGTGGTGAAACCCCGTCTCTACTAAAAATACAAAAAAAAATTAGCTGGGCATGGTGGCGGGCACCTGTAGTCCCAGCTACTTGGGAGGAGACTCCGTCTCAAAAAAAAAAAAAGCACCTCTGCTTTCCTCTCCCTTTTTCATTTTTAAGATTTTTGGTCAGAAAATTAACGTTGACTGCTCTTAGTAGGCCAGCTCATCATCTGGAATTTGACTTTCATGAAGCACATTTGGCTCAAAGGAAGGAAACTATACCTCTCTCTCTAAGGCATGGTCTCTTAAAGAAAAGATAGCCTAATTAACTGGCTAGCTGGTTAAAATATATATTCCAGGACTCCAATCCAAAAGATTTAGAATTACAAAGTCTTTAAGGAGCACTCAGGCAATCATGCAGCACTTCAGGGTTGAAAATCTATACCGTATCCTAAGGGATTTTCTCTAATGTACCTGATCATTCCCCTCTGTATTGACTGGGAGATCTTTGTCCTTAGCCGCTTCTCTAAAACACAGACTTGGAGTTGATAGTGTTGGACCTAAACATCAGTTGCTATTCTTATAGGGGGCAAAATCTTTCTGTGAATTTTTTAACCTCTCTAGTATTATTTTTAATTCTTTTCAAATACATTACTTTTTATTCCCTCAACTTGAAGATACTTTTATTATTTTGTCTTTTTTAAATGCCAAGTGATGTACTTAACATGTAGGGCACTCAATAAATGGTAGAAGTCATCACAGATTTTGTTTATTATTAGTAGTAATAGCTTGCATGGTATCTAGGGGACTGACCAGTTACGCAGGGATGTGATATTTGTAAAGGTGTCCAGTACTATCCATGTTGTGAAGAAGACACTCTTTTTTAGGTCAATAATACAACATTGCTAAGGGATACATGGAATATAGATGCAAATAGCATACTAAAATATAAGAAAGAATCTGGCTTTTAGTTTTATAATTAAAGAATTGCTTGGCTGCTTGTGTATGGGGCAGACAGTTCGGCCCCATACTGTTTCTATAACAACCATGACTATATCCAGGTAGACTAGAAGATGCTGGTTCTTCACAGTATTTCTCTAGTGCAACCTGAATAACTAGAATTAAATTCTGGGTCACATGATTGTAATTATGTCTGTTGGAATTTTATGTAGAGTTGGGATATTTGTCCAACATGACAAAACAGGCTGAGTTTTTCTGAAACGGTGAGCAAATCTTTCTTTCTCCTCTTTACACCCTGAATGGAGTGGCAAATCCCTTCATTCTTACTCCTCTCTGGGATAATCCCCATGGCTTACTTCTCATTGAATTCTAGGGGTGGTGGAAAGGCAGCACTCGCTTATGCATTTTATTTACTTGTAAGTAAGAGCCTTTCTTCTTTGTTCAAGGGTGAATTCCTTTAGAGAACCAGAATCTGCAAAAATCTTTGTCTTTGGAACTGGAAATTAACAGTTTAACTTAAAAAACATCATTGGGACAGTTTAACCAGGGTGGTGGTGGGGTTCTAATTATTTTTTTTCAAATGAAAGTAAAAATGGTGGCCAGAAGTTAAGCCAAGTATTAGATTCAAAGAGAAGGATAAAATAAAATGAAATTTATTTTTATTTTATGGCAAAATAAAATTAAGAGAATAGAGGACATAGTGTGTTAAACAATATAGCTTAGTAAACATTGCTTAAGATGGAAGCTGTTAGAAGAAACTTACAGAAACCTGCAACATGTGCTTAGAGACAAAAATAGTAATTCACGTTTTTGAGTGTTGTCCACTAAGCACTATTTTATGTATTTTGCATATAATGTCTCATTTAATTTTCAAACTATTTGAGATGTTGTAGGAAATAGAGGTACCAAGAGTCAAAGTTAATTGTTTATAGTTCCAAGTCTACCTTTAGTGCAGCACTGTTTAGTACAACTATCTGTGACTGTGGAAATGTTTTTAATCTGTACTGTCCAATATGGCAGTTACAAGACCCATGTAACTATGTAACTAATGAGTACATGAATGTGGTTACTGTAACTGAGAAAATGCCACATTTAGCTGGTGGCTTCCAGATTGGACAACCTAGCTCTGGAGCTGGAGCATGTAACCATAATGCCATACCACCAACTTTTGCCGGATAGTCTTGCAGTACTAGGTAGTGCAATCTCCATATTTGTAATAACACTTGAAAGCTAAAAAAGGAGCTAGCCATTAAAAGATGCCAGAAAACAACACTCTGGGCCTAGGAAACAGAAGATAAAGATGAACAAATTAGACATATATTTTTAGCGTTCTCTTGGAATTTAGTGGATTTGAGGAAAGATTGAAATGGGATGAAGCTGGAGAGGTTAGCAAAAAATTGTACACCCAGAAGTTTAGCTATCTGGAAAGTGGAGAGAATGCCTGCTTCCCCTGAGTATGCGTTTTAATAAAGACAACTTTTGACTACTTATTTATTTTAATTTATGCATTATTTAAGATAACACTGGCTACAGCAACAAATGCCTCAGAAGGATATATCTGTTCAAACATAAGAGAAGTCTATTTTTGCTCACCTGAAATAAAGATCCACAGGCAACTCAACTCCAAGTGGTAAGTTGAGGAATCCAGGCCCCTTGTTTCTTGTGGCTTGGCCACTATCCACGAGACCATTGTATTATCTTTTATCCTTCTCAGGAAAGGAATAAAGGACATCAAGGATTCATGAAGCTTTCTGTGAACCATTCCCAGTTGCAGTGAGCATCAATTCTACTCACTACAGGAACAGAATATTACACGAGCTAGTCACATGATCACCAGAGTAGCTGGTAAATGTGGGTTAGCTATAGATTTAGGAAGAAGATGAAATGGGTTTTTTTGCACAGCTCTACTCTCAGCCACGTAATAGTTGTTACTTAAACCTATGATGAAATAACATTAGGACAGGCAGTTTGAAATACACAGCTGAAATATCATTTTCAGACCAAAACATACAACCGAAGATAATCAACACATAACACGTGTTTTATGTCATCACTCAATTCTTCTTAAATTTTCAGGTCCCCAGTTTACTCACTTTGACATTAATACTGGCATTTGGTACTTACAGGCCAAGGCATTCAAGACACAAGGGTAAGAGAAGAAGTATGCATTTGGCATTCAGTAGTTTGGACCAAACTGGGGTCTGGCAATCATGTAGAGCATGATGGGAGATAAGAATGAAAGAGTATTTTTGAAATAATCACGGAGAACCTGGACTAGTCATATTTTATTCTTGCTTTGCTCACCATCATGTACTTGGGACATCTTAGTCCCCATTGGGCTAATTTGGATTTTGGAAAGTGGACAATTTCCAATGCTTGTTCAGTACTTCCCAATTGACAAAAATATTTCTTCTAATGGGAGTTTGGAGTACACCTCACCTTAAAATGCTCTTGGGCAATGGAGAAAAGACCCAGACATAAAAATAAAATGACAAATATAAAACAGAGAGTCACAGATGCTCATAGTTGAAAGACAGTGGGAATCTTCTATTTAAATACATATGTACATGTAGGCATATGTACATACCCACATAAATACATAGAATAATACGTTTGTTATGAGCAGAGACTTTGCAGACAGAATTTAGTTTCACATTTTTGTACAATTATTAATGTATAGCTTTGGAAAAGTTACTTAATATTACTGTGTCTCAGTTTTGTCATCTGTAAAAGAGGAGTATGAAATTTACCACCTTCTGTTATTTTGAGGTTTAAATGAGGAATATATGTAAAGCATTAAGAAGTGGATTATTGAATGCACTATACACATTAGTTATTATCTTTAATACTTTCAAATTATAAGTGAGGGACATCAAATCCCAAGTGTTTCAATGAATTATCATTTTCAAATAGCATAACCTTTCCAAGTTCCATTGTCCTGAAGCCCACATCCTCTTGGGATATAAAAAATTACTACCACTGTCTCTAGAGTTAGACTTTTTGAGTTTGAATACTAGCTCTTACCTGTTAACTGTGTGCTGGAATTTTTCTAACATCTTCAAATCTCAGTTTTCTCATGCATAAGTAAAATAATAGTTAATTCTTAAGATTGTTTTGAGTTTGGAATGATTTTTTTAGAGCATTATTCTCAATGTCAAACACAAAGTCAGCACTCAATAAATGGTGTCAGTGACGATGGTGGTGATGATTAGGTGATGATGATTCTGCTAGTTTATTCTTACATAAACGTTATTTTTGTGAAAAGAATAATTTAAAATTCTTTTAATAAACAATTCCATTTCTTAATAGGGAGGAACAATGTAGTATAACTTTTTTTTACTGTATTGTTAATGTTCTGGACTACCTGTAATTGTTATAGATGATTTTTTTCCAATCTAATTATATACCCCTAAAAGGAAAAGAGAAATTAAATCAGCATCAATACATGATTTAAACAATAAAACATCCAGAAAGTTATTTCAGAATACATTGAGTTTCAATAATTAATAACTCATTGATAGAAATAGTGCTTAATATATTACTATTGAGTCCTAGCTCATATTTCAGACACATAACTAATATTTAAATATAATATGTTATACTCTTGACATTTGTGCAGACAACTCATGAACTAGAGCCCATGATGTATTCACATCTGTTATAACACATTCTGATAATTTATTTGGAAGAAAGCAATCTGCATTAATCATTTATTAATTATTAATAAAATATAAGTGCTGCATTAAAGAACTGCTGTTCAAAAATAACCTTTTCTTGAAGCCAAGGACTTATTTATTTTCACCCTGCAATTTGTAAAGATTAATCACCTTTTAAGGCATTGTCCTCCAGTTTGACCCTGTGAGCCTTTGAGGGAATACTTCTCACATTCAGATAGGAGTGCATCTGTTAGAGATTGAATTGTTTCTCCTAAAAGAGATACGTTGAAGTCAAAATTCCTGCTAGCTCAGAATGTGATCTTATTTGTAAATAAAGTGAGGCAGATGTATTTAGTTGAGGTCATGCTGCAGTAGCATACTCCCCTATTCCAATATGTCTGGTGCCCTTAAAAGAATTTGTGAAGACACAGAGACATGGGGCGAACACCATGTGAAGATAGAGGCCGAGATTAGAGTGTATTAGAGTGATGCATTTATAATCCAAGAAATGCCAAGGATTGCTGGCCATCACCAGAAGTTAGGAGAGAGCAACAGAACAGAGTCCTGATGCCAGGCGCGGTGGCTCATGCCTGTAATCCCAGCACTTTGGGAGGCCAAGGCAGGTGGATCACCTGAAATCAGGAGTTTGAGGCCAGCCTGGCCAAGATGATGAAACCATATCTCTACCACAAAATACAAAAATTAGTCTGTGTGGTGGTGTGAGCCTGTAATCCCAGTTACTTGGGAAGCTGAGGCATGGGAATCTCTTGAACCCGGGAGGCGGAGGTTGCAGTGAGCCGAGATCACGCCACTTCACTCCAGCCTGGGTGACAGAGTGAGACTCTGTCTCATGAAAGAAAACAAAACAAAACAAACAAACAAACAAAGGACAGAGTCCTGAGTCCTGGAGAAAAAACCTAAGCCTGCCAATACATTGATTTTAGACTTCTAGTCTCTAGAATTGTGAAATAATAATTTTTATTGTAATTTAAGCTACCCAGTTTGTGGAGCTTTTTAACAGGACCTCTAGGAAACTAGTAGAGTGTCCTTTTACCACCTCTCCCAGCATGCCCACAAAAGTCTCCAAAGGCTTCTCTGAAGAAAACAAACACACAAAAAGCTTGCGTGATGTTATTAGAGAACTCTGAGCAAAAACTCCAATGCCTGTCATTTATGAGATTAGTAAATTGAAGACGTAGCAATGGAAATGATCTAAAATGACAAAGAACAGAATAATAATCACAAAAAAAGAACAGAGCATCAGTGAGCTGTAGAACAACCTCAAGTGGCTTACTATATGTGCAATTAGAATTCCTAAAGAAAATAAAGGGAAGAACATAAATAATGTTGCAGAAATAATTGGAGAAAAATTTTCACATTTTATATAAACCATAAAGCCACAGATTGAAGAAGCTTAATGAACCATGAAGAATGCTACAGCAACACAAATGTCAAACACGTTGCTTAAAACCAGTGTAAAAAGAAAACCTTAAAAGAAGCAGAGAGGAAAAGATACAATACATAGAGAAGAACAAAGATAAGAATAACAGAATAGGCTGGCCATGGTGGCCTGTAATCCCAGCACTTTGGGAGGTCAAGGCAAGTGGATTGCTTGAGCCCAGGAGTTCAAGACCAACCTGGGCCTCATTGTGAAAACCAATCTCTACAAAAGATACAGAAATTAGCTGGGGTTGGTGGTGCATGTCTGTGGTCCCAGCTACTCAGAAGGCTGAGGTGGGAGAATCAGCTGAGCCTGGGAGGTGGAGGTTGCAGTGAACTCACATCATGCCAGTGCACTCCAGCCTGGGCAACAGAGTGAGACCCTGCCTCGAAAAAAAAAAAAAAAAGAATTTTTTTTTTTGCCAGGAAACAATGTGAATCAAAAAAAAAATTTTAAATGGAGCAATGTGCTGAAGGAGGAAACACACACACACACACACACACACACTCACACACACACGACAACCTAAAATTCCATGGCTAGAAACAATATTTTCAAAAATAAAGATAAAGTAAAACATTGCAGACCTTTAAAAATTAAAATAATTATCACCAGTAGTTTTGCAGTGCAAGAAGAAATTTAAGTAGAAGGACAAAATACATGGAAATCTGAATATACACAAATAAGAGAACATTGGAAATGATTGCTAAATGGGTAAATGCTAAAGTAGTTTCTTATTTAAATCTTTGAAAGGGATAATTGGGTCTTTAAAGCAAAATTAGTAACAATATCTTCAGATATTTATAATATATGCTGACCTCACATGTACTATAGTAAAAAACTTGGTGAAAGGAATAAATGGATACACTCCTTTAAGGTCCTTATACTATATATGAAGTGATATACTTTTAATAAAAGATAGACCCTGATAACTTATATATATATATAGTGTGTGTGTATACATATGTTTTATATATGTATATATATGTTTTATATATATGTGTATATATGTATGTTTTATATATATGCACACACACACATATATGTATACCAAAAGGAGATATAGCTAGTAAGCCCGATAAGCCAACAAAGGAGACAAAATGGGAATTTGTGTCATCTCAATTGATGCAGAAAACACATTTGACAAAATCTTACATCAATTCCTGACAAAACATCTAAATAAACTAGAAATAATAAGGAATCTTCTCAACCAGATAAAGCACATCCTCGAAAATATCTGCCAGTAACATACTTTAATAGTGAAAATTGAGTGCTTTGTTCCAAAGCAATATTAAACACTTTCGTTGCTTGAATTCAACATTGTACTCAGATTCTCTAGTCAGTGTAATAGACGTAAAAAGGAAATCAAAGTTGTCATACTTGAAAGTAAAAAACAACTTTATTTGTAGTCAACATGATTTACATTGTAAGAAAATCATAAGGAATCTACAAAAAAAAAAAAAAAAAACCAAAAATGTTAGGAGTAACAAGTGAATTTAGCAACATTGTAGTATATAATGTAAATAAAATCCAATTATATTTCCAGATACTGATATAGAAATACCAGAAATTGAAAACAAAAAATTCTCTTTATGTCAGATATATTAAATAAATATTCAGGGATAAATCTGACACACTATATGCGATTCCAGTACACTGAAACCTACACAATATTTTTGAGAGAAACAACAGGTAAATTAATGGAGAAGTATTCTCATTTTCCTGGATCAGAAGACTCAAATTGATAATTTAACAATTCTCCCTAAATTAATTATAGATTCAACACGATCTCAATCAAAATGCCAACAGAGCATTATTTGGTTTTAGAAAATGACAAGCTGGTCCAAAACTCCGTATAGAATTGCAAAGAACCTAGATTACTGAAGACAAAATTGAATAAGAACAACCAATTAGTGAGGCTTACACTGTCTCAGTTCAATACATATTACAAAGTTACAATAATTAAGAAAAATGTAATATTGGTGTCAATAGGCAGAGAGATAAATGGTACATACTAGGGCCGAGATACAGACCAGACACATTTAGTGGAATAATCTTCAACAAAGCTGCAAAAATAAGTTAGCGGAGAAAAATGTCCTTTCAACAAATGGTGCAAAAACACTTGGGAGATTGGTATATATATATATATGTATATATACATATATATATATATATACACACACACATATATATGTCAAAAATAAAAAAAGAACCTCCTTTTATTGTATTGTAGAAAAAATTAACTCAAAATCAATCATAGACTTAAATATAAAGCCTATAACTATAAAAATTTCTAGAGAAAAACATGGAATAAATCTTCATGACTTCTAGTTAGGCAAAGCTATTTAAAGATATGACACAAAAGCACAATTCATAAAAAAAACAAAATGATAAATTGCACTTGAAATGTCTGCTTTTTGAAAGATCCTGTTATGAAGCTAAGCAAGTAAGGCACAAAATTAAGAAAAAAAATTGCGAATACCATAAAGGGATTGGATCCAGAATGTATAAAAGACTCAAAACTCAACAAACAAGCAACCCAATTAAAAAATGTGCAAAAGTGTACCCCTTACCGAAGAAGATATACAAATGGCAAATAAGCATGTGGAAAGAAACTCAGCACCATCAATCCTTAGGAACATGTAAATTTCAACTTCAAAGAGATAGTACAATATATGTCTAAATTGGCTAAAATTAAAATTTCTGAACATTCCAAGAGTTGCTGAGGATTTAGAAGAATCAGAACTCTCAGATACTGCTGGTGGAAATAATAAACAATAGACCTCTTTGGGGAGCAGTTTGCACTTCTAGATACTTAACAAACAGATATAAAAGCATAAATCCATAAAGATATTTGCACATAAATGCTCACAGCAGCTTTATTTGCAAGATCCCAAACTTAGAAAGAACTTAAATATTCATCAATAACAATGAAAAGGTACAAGCTATTGTAGGCATCTTGGAATCACAGCGGTGAGAAAGAACAAGACAAGGAGTACATATTATTTCATTTACATACGTAATTCCAGGAAATACTAAATAACATAGTGACAGATGTAGATCAGTCATTGCTTGGGTACCAGGAAGAGTGCATGGGAAGGAAGGATTATAAATGAGTATGGAGAGTTTGGATGTTATTGGATACATTCATTATCTTATCTGTGGTGATGGTTTTATATATACATATATATATAACTACATACATATGCAGTTTGTTGCAGACAAATTGTACCTAAATAAAGCTGTTAAAAGTCACATAGATTTACTTCTTGGGAGGTGGCTCCTTCCTAGGATGGTAAGAATGTGACAGAATAGGCTGGGCGCGGTGGTTCACGCCTGTAATCCCAGCACTTTGGGAGGCCGAGGCGGGCGGATCACGAGGTCAGGAGATCGAGCCCATCCTGGCTAACACGGTGAAACCCTGTCTCTACCAAAAAATACAAAAAAAAATTAGCCAGGTGTAGTGGCGGGCGCCTGTGATCCCAGCTACTCCGGAGGTTGAGGCAGGAGAATGGCGTGAACCCGGGAGGCGGAGCTTGCAGTGAGACGAGATCGCGCCACTGCACTCCAACCTGGGCGACAGAGAGAGACTCTGTCTCAAAAAAAAAAAAAAAAAAAGTGACAGAATAGGTTTATTAGTCTGATGGTGATAGGGATCCCCATACTTGAATACACAAAAGAATGAAAAAGAATGCCTTTCCATCTAGCACATTTTGTTATCTGTCTCTTCCGGTCCTCACTTCCCCTTGTATTTGAACCATCTTTCTCCTTTTCCCCTGAAGTCCATACCTTTGTTCTATTTCCAGTAGTTTCTCCTCATTACGAGCCTCTGATTTTTGCTGGTTATTCTATATATCCCTGAGAATTCAAGCCATTCCAGGCAATCAGACCTTCCCACACGATCCTTACACCTTATGTAACAATATAAAAGAGAGCCCTAGAGCCCTTTGAACTTACCCATGTACTGGAACATCTGAAGCCCACTCTCAAAATTTACTGTAGTACTCAGAAACCCAGTTGTGGCCGCCACTGTCAGTAGGGAGCTCTTCTTTAGATAATGAGTGCTTGTTAACCATTTTTCTATTCCACAGCTTTTAGGATGATCAGAAGTTTCCTTTGTCATACCTCAGCTTGCTCCCGCATGGCAGTCTTAACCCACATGCCTCTTGTTACTCTTGGTGGTTGGCCTCACCTGTTTTTATCTGTCTTTTGCAAGAACACTTTCTCCCCTAGTTTTTATTATTTTTGTTTTTGTTGTTTTAAGATGTTGGCTTTTATTTATTTATTTTATTTTTTGGGGGAGTGTGGGGGCTAGTTCTCCTAGTTGCTTTCTGTATTAGGAGATTTGAACATATTCAGGCCAGTGCTATTGCTGCCATATTGCTCTCTCACTAATCCTTCTAACTACATTTTACAAATAATCTTTTTATCTCAGAACACTTTTAGATCTTCAGAAAAGTTTTGAACATAATACAGAGTTGTCTCACACCCAGTCTACCCTATTACAATTTTATATTGGTTAGATAGGTTTGTCGCAATGAGCATTTATACTTAATTCAGGTTTCCTTAGTTTTAATCTGATGCCCTTTTTCTGTCCCAGATGCCATTTAAGATATATTACATCTAATCGTCATTCCTCCTTTAGGTTCTTCTTGGCTGTGACAGTTTCTCAGACATACCTTGGTTTTGCTGTTGTTGTTGTTATTACTTATCAACAGTCTTTATCTTTTCAGTAGACTATTTAATTAATGGGAAAAATTTTCATGTTTGCTCACTTCACTGTTGTATCCCCATTACGTTGTGCTCATAGGTATCGTTGAATAAATAAAAGATGAAAACTAAATAAGTGTATTAGTTAAATGTGGTTAGTCTGATTTTTCTTATGAACAAAAAGCTAAAATTAGTATTATATATGCCTTTAAAGAAAACATGAAAAATGAATAAATTATTAGTATATATAAATATTATTTGGTAGGCAATGTTTTACCACATGCATGCTCAATGAGAGAAAGTGTTTTGTGAAACAATTACTTTGTATTAAAATACTTGCAGGTCACTGATGTCATCCATCATTTATACTTTATGAAAATTAAATTAAGTTCAAAATAAGGCAAGCTTCCAGGATGGTAAACTGACTTACAAATTGAATATATAACTAATAAATTACTTATGATGAAGATCAAGCTCAATTTTATTATTGTTTATCAGTAACTATCTTTAAAAATAGTTTAAAATAGTTCATTACCATTTAATTTGCCTGAATTCTCTAAAATTATGTTAAATATATATGTGTATGCCCTTTATTTAACACATTTAAACAGCAGTACAATCACAAATGTGGCTCAAAATATGGGCTTGTCCTTCACTTCAGAAGAATTCCACTGTTTTCTTTTTGAAGTGTAGTTTGACGTCCAGGTGGAGCAGTTTGTAGTTTCCAAATGACCATCTGTGGAAACCTACACATTTTTCAGCCATTCTTTCCTCTTAAAAGTAATGAACAATTTCTGGGGGGCAAGTGAATAAGCTGTCTGTGGTGTATTGATATAAAACTGCTTTTTTCCCCCACAGTAAGAATGTGAATCCTGTAGATAACAAATTATTGCACTCAGGAACAGCAAGTATCTCAGGAACCTGGAGACAAGATGACTTTAATAAATCCTGCAATGCCTATTTGTAGTGAAAGTTTAGAAACATCAAACTTGTTACCAAAGCAATTCCTTTTCTCCCTTTTACTGAAGGGAAAGAACAGTTAGATACTTTTCCTAAAATAATATCAGTGTATCAGGTCAACTATTTATAAAATTATCATTTGTGCCTATGGTCAAATTCATATAAAACGATACATGAAAAACTGCCTCTAGATCTGTATATCAAACTTTGAGAGGGATATAGGTCAATGAGCGCAAACTAGAAGATATTATAAGTGGTAGGGAAGTAAAGTTTCACTACCTGCTACATACTGTTTACCTGCAACTTATATTTATTACTCCTTGTAGATAAAACATGAGGTATTTAATATATCATTACTATATGTATTTTATAGAAGAAAAAGGTGGAGTTAAATTTTCCAAGAACGTATTATAAGCAAATGGATTAGCTGAGTTTCCAGTCCACATCTGTCTGACTAAAGAAGCGAGAGTCTACTTGTGGTACTATGCCTGGCTGCCATAAGAAAAAAAAAACATGCTTGATGGCTTAAGTAACATAAATTTATTTCTCACAGTTCTGAAGGCTGGATGTCCAAGATCAAGGTGCTGGCAGATTTGGCTTCTTCTGAAGCCTCTCTCCTTGGCTGGCAGATGGCTGCCTTCTCACTGTGTCATCACAAAATCTGTTCATGTGATGTCTGGTGTCTCTTCCTCCTTAAGGATACCAGTACAGTTGGATTATGGCCCCACATTTATAATCTCATTTAACCTTGATTACCTCTTTCAAGACCCTCTTTCCAAATACAGTCACATTGAGGATTCAGGTATCAACATATGAATTTGAGAAGGCAGACACAATGCAGCCCATAATACTACTAGATTAGAATCTAGCATAAAACTAGAGAAATGCTTGATGAAAAGGAGACTCTTTGGACTGGAGAATAAAATACTAGATTAAGAAACTTATTTAGATGGCTGTGACGCCAAAGAAGGATTTGACTTTCTCTGTGTGGTTTCAGAGGATTAACCTAAAACTAATTTGAAGAAAGTACAAGACTATACATTTGGGCCTTCAAAACAAAAAGGATCTCTACAGGTGCCCCATGCATAAAACGAATGTTCTCTATGTGGTGACCTCTCTGTCTTCAAAGGAGCTGATGTTCAGAATATAGTTGAAACCTGCACTCTTCAATGTGGCAGCACTAGTCACATGTAACTATGAAAATTAAAGTTAATTAATTTGCATTTCTCTAATGATTAGTAACGTCCAGCGTTTTTTCATACATTTGTTGGTCACTTGTATGTGTTCTTTTGAGAAGTGCCTGTTCATGTCCTTTGCCAATATTTTAATGGAGTTATTTGTTTTTTGCTTGTTAAATTATTTAAGTTCCTTACAGATTCTAGATATTAGATCTTTGTCAGATGCATAGTTTGCACGTATTTTCTACCATTCTGTAGGATGTCTCTTTACTCTTTTGATAGTTTCTTTTGCTGTATAGAAGCTCTTTAGTTTAATTAGGTACCTCTTTTCAATTTTTGTTTTTATTGCAATTGCTTTTGGGGCCTCAGCCATAAATTCTTTGCTAAGGCCAATGTCCCGAATGGTATTTCCTAGGTGTTCCTCTAGAATTTTTATAGTATTAGGTCATAGACTTAAGCCTTTAATCCATCTTCAGTTGATTTTTGTACATGGTTAAAAGTAGACGTCCATTTAAATTCTTCTGCACATAGCTAGCTAGTTATCCCAGAACCATTTATTGCATAGGGAATAAGGGAATAAAGGAGAAAGGGAGTCCTTTCTCCTTTGCTTGTTATTGTTGACTTTAAGATCAGATAGTTGTCAGTAGGTGGCTTTATTCCTGGGTTCTTTATCCTATTCCTTTGGTCTATGTCTCCTCTTTTGTACCAACACCATACTGTTTTGGTTACTTTAGCCTTGTAGTATAGTTTGAAGTAGGATAATGTGATACCTCCAGCTTTGTTCTTTTTGTTTAGAATTGCTTTGGCAAATCACCCTCTTTTTTTTTTCGGTTCCATATGAATTTTAGATTAGTTAGAATAGAAATATTCAGAGAGAGAAAAATATTTTTTAAGACAAAGCCCACAGTGAGCTGTCCTTTAATGCTGCAGAACCCCCACCTAAAAGAACAGCAATTACTTGGATGGTTTGAGCTGATGTCCTCAGCTGAGGGTTCTCATAGAAGCAGCATAGCTGGCCATGGGCTTAGCCCTCAGATGTGTATATATATATTACTATTTCCTATTTTATTGTTGTTCAGATTTAGTACTTGTAAATAAACAGACACAGTAAGGAGAAATTACACATTTTTTTTCTTAAAAAGGTGTTTTTTTTTCTAATTCTGTGAAAAATGATGTTGCAATTTGATAGAAGTAGTGTTGAATCTGTACATTGCTTTGGGCAGTATGGCCATTTTAACAATATTGACTCTCTGTTCCATGAGCATGGGATGTTTTTTCATTTGTTTGCATTATTAATGATTTCTTCCAGCAGTGTTTTTGAGATACCATCTCATGCCTGTCAGAATGGCTATTATTAAAAAAAGACAAAAATATTAGATGTTGGTGAGATTTTGGAGAAAAGGGAATGCTTCCACATTGTTGGTGAGAGTATAAATTAGTTCAGCCACTGTGGAAAGCAGTTTGGAGATTTCTCATAGAACTTAAAACAGAACTACAATTTAACCCAGCAATCCCACTACTGGGTATATATCCAAATGAAAATAAATCATTCTACCAAAAAGACACAGGCACTCGTATATTCATCAGAACACTCTTTATGACAGCAAAAATATGGAATCATTCTAGATGCCCATCAACAGTGGACAGGATAAAGAAAATGTGGTACATAAAAAAGGACAAATTCATGTCCTTTGCAGCAACATGGATGCAGCTGGAGGCCATTTCCTAAGTCAACAGAAACAGAAACAGAAAACCAATTGCTGTATATATTCTCCCTTATTCTCACAACTGGGAGCTGAACCTGGAGTACGCATGGAGATAAAGATGGAAACAAGACACTGGGCACTGCGGACTACTGTGGGGGAGGAGGGGTGGAGAACAAGGGTTGAAAAACTACTTTTTTGGGTAATGTGTTCCCTACCTGGATGGATCATTCAAACATACACCTAATCTCAGCAGCATGCAGCTTGCCCATGTAACAAACTTTCACATGTACCACCTGAACCTAAAATAAAAGTTGAAAAAAACAAATAAAAATGAATAAACTAATTAAAATTAAATAATATTAAATATTTAGTCCTTCAGTTGCCCCAGTGAAATTTCAATATCCAATAGGCATGTAAAATATTAACTAAAAAATTATCACTGAGATCTACAAATATAGTTTCATGTTTTCTTCCCTTTTTCTTCTCTTCTTAATCTTAGCAATGTTTATATCTCTAGAATATAGATGTTTTCACACTTGTGACATGGTAGATGCAATTTTTGAGGCTATTTTTTTTCTTTATTTTAATTTGTTTACATTTCTTTTGAAACAAGGTCTTACTCTGGTGCCTAGGTTGAGTGCAGTGGTGTGTAGGGCATTCTTTTTAAATAAGCACTTCCCTTTTACCATCTTTGGATCTTTCCTACCTGATAAAAATTTAAAGGCAAAGTCATCATTGACATACAAGAACTTCTCAGTCTCTTTCCTGAATCACCAAGGATAAAACATCTAGGGAGGGGAGGTTTGATCATTGACTTGAATCTGTCATTATCCAACTACAGTTACATAGAATCAAAAGTTAGTAAACTTTTTTCTCATTCCTGAAAGTGATAGAGAAGGTTGTTTGCTTCAGTTGTATCTTATAAAAAGTACAAATACAGAGGAGGAAATTGAGATGCAGAAAGAGAAAACAACCAGTAAGTGTATGTCAGATTTCAAACTAGGATCCATATCTCCCAGTTCAATCACATTGCTTTTTTTTTTCAAAAACTATCTCATTCTTCCAATCAGTGCTTTAAAAAAATAAATCTATACAGTTAAGTCACTGCCCCTTTCCCCCTCTCCGATAATTATTGAGAAACAATGAGTATGTTATAATTTCCAGAGTCAGATATTCAAAGAAATATTTTAAAAGATATACTGATGCCATGAAAAAAATTATCATCAAATATTATTGAGCATCGATTACATTTAAAAGACAAAGTTCTATCACTACTATTTTAAGAAAATATTATGTATTTATTCAAAATGTTTTTGTATTAAAATCAATTTAAAATTCCAATATAATGTAAAACCATGTATTTGTTGAACTGATTGTATATATACCTATATTTATATCTTTATATATATATCTATATGGATATATATTGATCTATATCTAGATATATAGGTAGCATTATTAATATGCATATAAAGATATTAGACTTTGATGTCTTCCTCTATTTATTAACATTATTAAAGAAACATTATTAAATTATAATAATTATAAAATTATTATTATAAAAAGGAACATTTTAAAATTATAATTATGCAGATATTCATTTTAATTTTGATTAAAAAATAATCAAATTATATCGTATGGAAAGTCACTATTCTGACTGGTATAAAGGTTCTAGAAATTATCCTGGCCTTCTAGGAACTTACCTTCTAAAAAAAATCCAACATTTCAGTTTCTCTTTCATTATAGGACACTGTAAGTGCTATTACAGAAATATACACAAAACTAGTTTATTAAAGAACAAAGGCTATTTCAAACAGAAAGAATTCATAACAGAGCTGACAATTCTTTTCGGACTTGAAAGCAGAGTAGGATTTCAAAGGAAAACACATTTTTGAAAGGTGAGTGCATGCATTTTTGTAAGATAATCTTGATCTCACTACATATGGTACCCAGGACAGTGCTCTCAACCTTGACTTCCCATTTAAATCACCTAGGAAACTTTTAAAATAGACACACCACGGTCCCTGCCCCTAAGACTATGATTTGATTGATCTCAGGAGAGGCCTGCTTATAAGGATTTTTAGGAGCTCTCTGGGAGATTTTCATGAGCAGCCAAGGTTGAGAACCATTGCCTTGGATGATAGTCAAGAGATTGTATGAGGGCAAAATTGGCTGTTTTACAAAGCTGTTGTAGAAATCTACTATCTATAAAATGATGCTACTCAAGAGCCTTCATAATAATTTAATAAATTCATTCTTTTGTAGATAAAGGGGAAACCAAAAAATTTACTGCCTTATGTAAGATACAAATAAAGTGCCAATTCCAGTGCATAGCACATAAAAGATGAGGGAAATAAACTAATATTTTATTGAGTAGCTCATGTAAGTTTAGGACTGGGTTAGATATGATCACAAAAATAATCTTAATGTATCCTCATATAAACTGCTTTATGTTGACTTGCCTATTTCCTACATAATAATTTTATGTATGTTTATATGCATGCATACATAGACACCAAAGTATAGAACTCTTAAATACTAATATTATACTAACAAGCACTTCGTTTCCAGGCAAATGTTATGAAAACACTTTGCTTTTTCAGTGTCAACAGCACTACTGATGACACAACCTGACATAGCCTGGGTTAAAACAAAGGCCAGATCTTCAAATGTCACCAAAGATTATCAACACATTGTAAGGTAGCATGCTTATCACCAAATCACAGCATTCACATGGGTGGACTGCCCGGTGCAATGCATTCAGACAACACTTGCTCCAAGAGTAATATTTGTTTCTTTAGCAAAGAACAGAACATAAAGAGGGAAAACTTAAGCTCCTAAGGAAATTCTTTTAAGTTTTATCTGAACAAACGGTGACAGACACCTACAAGACTCTTTCAGCTCTGGCCCCTGTTGATTCTTCAACTTAATTTCCTGCCACCGTCTTCTTCCCTTACTGGCTCAGAACACACAGGGCTCCTTCACCACACTTGTCATCTTCACACACTATGAAGATAATCACACTCTTTTTACCTCCAGGCTCTTTCATGAGCTGTTTTCTCTTGCATGTTATCATCTTGGACAGGTTCTCCCCAGCCGCTTTGATTTTAAACAGACTCCTCTTGTTTTCTGTTGGTGTCTCTATTTTTTTTTCTGGGGAATATATTCAAGTTTTAATTATGATTTTCAAATATAAGCCCCATGAGAGTAAGGAGCTAATTTACTTTGTTCATTACAGTGTACCAAGCACTTAACACCAATTTCATTTTAGTAGTCACAAATAGTTTTTCAATGAATAAAATAAAGGAATAAAGAAATACAACTCCAGCATATATGTAATATAGAAAAAATCTAGCAATTGAAGTGAGCTTCCATGAGTAGACCTTTGCCCAAACTGTTTATGGACTATAGGAGGGTATAATGCAATGTGCAGTTTCTCTTTCAGCTATGACAAAAATTCAATTAAAATAAATTATTTAAAGGACAGAAGACAATTAAAACAGCTTTGGCCCAAAATAGTTAATATCAAATGATTTTATCAAACATGGAAAATTACAGGTTCTGTTATTAGAGGATAATAGAATTCTTGTAAATTATTCAAAAGGAGCAAGACAGCAACATGTGAAATTAGATATGAAATTAGAAAGTGACTAATTTTTTTAATGGTGATATTATTTGTTTTAAAATAAATACCAAGCATGATGGATAAATTAATCTGATTCATGGATATAAAAATCATGCCTGGTTCTTAAATAAAGATATAATGAAACTGAGTTATGACTTTCATGGTAGACTACCATGAATAGGCATTTCTACAACCCTGTCTCATGTCTCTGCATTTGTGATATGAATAATTTGAACTGTAAAAGTGAGATAATGGAAGACTGTTGAAAAGCAATGATACATCTGTTATAAAATAAGAATGTCACACATCTTGAGGGCAGATCAAGAGACATGATCCTCATGATACGGAAAAAGATATTAACTGTGGAAATGTTGTTAATTACTTTCTAAATGTCATTCATTATATTCACGCTATATTAGCAAAAGAAATATCTATTATCTCTTAATGGTTACTGGGCCAAATAAATACCATATTGATGAAATAATTAAATCCTTTTAATAAGAGCATTTTGATTTTGTTAAATTTATTTTTAGATATTAAAATTTTAAATGGGTTAAAATTTCAGAGATCTGAGTAAAAAGGTCAATGTTAATTTGTGCTTATGAGAGTGTGTCTCACTTCAGTTATATAAATAATACAAATGATAGATACATGCAGAAAAGAAGTCAGAATGAATATGCATTAAAAGCCAATATGCAATCAGCATTTATAGAATGGTGATTTGGTTAATAGTACCGAGCACGTTCTTGCTTTTCATGGATTACCATTCACAATTCTAATTTGTGAGACAAGTATTTTATGACCTATTACCATGAGTATTTTCTGATGTATTTATTTAAATCACAGAACTTTTGTGAGATTACTGTGCAGTAGCTGCAATGCCAGGAGAAGACTGTCAGCTCCCCATGGCTTGGCAGTCTTCCACCTTTACTTATCTATGAGAAATGCCAGATCTTTTAAATTCAGGTATATGAGAAACTATGTCAGGGCTATTAGAAACTACATGAACAGAGGGAAGGAATAGTACATTTCTTAAGAATGTTGTGTCTCCTGGATTATTTTAGTATTTTTTTAAATTCTGATTTTACAACAAATTAGTCATGGTTAGGAATTAAACTTGGGTAAACCCAGGAAAGTAAGTATTTACTTAACTCTTATTAGCTGTAAGGATGTTTGCTGGATCCTAAGGAAGGGGATAAATGTAATGAGAATAAGGATGTGTCTATTAAGTTGATGCATAAATTCACATCTGTATATGGCAAAGTAAATTTTATTACCATAAATATAACACGTATGTAAGGCTTAAAAACAATGTTGGCATTTATGAAATGTTACTTTAAACATTTTCTGAAGTGTTTCCCATGGAATGCTAATTCTGGAAATGCCTTGTTTTTAATTATATTATTGGCTGAATGTTTTAAGAAAAAAGGACCCCTCATCAATGTATATTAAATCTCATTTTTAGCTGGGCATGGTGACTCATGCCTGCAATCCCAGTACTTTGGAAGGCCAAGGTGAGCGGATTGCTTGAACCCAGGAGTTCAAGACTAACCTGGGCAACATGGCAAAACCCTGTCACTACAAAAAAAAAATATTATATAAAAAATAAAAAAAAGTGTATCTGCAGTTCCAGCTACTTGGGAGGCTTAGATGGGAGGATTGCTTGAGCTGGGGAGACAGAGGTTGCAATGAGCCAAGATCACACCACTGTACTCCAGCCTAGGCGATAGAGTGTGACTCAGTCTCAAAAAAAAAAAAAATTACCCATTTTAGTAATTCACAGTGCATATTATTTTGGGACTTGCAGCAATTTTTGACAAACTAAAATCTATTCAAAGATATTCATCACATTTCCTCAACTTCTTAGGCATATAATACACACACACACACACACACACACATGCACACACACACACACACAGTACCTAAAAGGTTATATAATAATTGTATATATATATATCTTAATTATTTTGGGACAAATAAGCAATAAACACGTTTTATACAACTCACTTTGAAAAATACTGCTGGAATTTTTAAATTTTTATTTTTAGCACTTTTGCAATAAAAATTCTGACATAGACATTATTAACAGGAGTAGTCATTCAAATATTTTAATTTTTTATGAGCACTAGAAGCTCTAAGGAAGGAAATGTCTTTGTTAACAAATTATTTTCTTTAAAAAACAGAAAAAGTAATAGATAATTTACTACTTGTTCTCTACTGTGATCAATAGCTTTTACATTGAATTTGTGGAGACATCCATTTAATTCAACATTTATCCAAGACATATTTACGTATCTCTACTCATGTACTTAAAGTATAATAACAAATGAGAAGGCTCCTGCACTCATGTGGCTCCCAGACTTATGAAGGAGATTTAAACTAATACCAACATTCTGTAGTAAGTGAGAAGGTAGAGGAGTGCCGAGCGTTCTAATAGGACGTCCACCTTAGAGACATTGGGCATGGGAAGGGTGAAGGAGCACTTGTTGAGAAGGAGAACTTAAGCTGACTTTTGGAGAACTAGTGAAAATACCTATGCTGAAATTATGAGAGGAGGTGTAAAGGTACCCCCAGCGAAGGATAGCGTATTGTAAAACCACACTGTGAGAAGCAGGAGAAGAGAAAGAAGAGGACTAGAGCATTAGCAGTTGGTATCACAATGAATTGGGTTTATCTGAAACTTACGGACACTAATAGAGTGGAGAAATAATGGGGTATATGAAAGGAGAAACCGGAAGAAGTCACATCAATGAGTATCTTGTACTCCATGCTAAGATGTTTGAAGTTCATACTTAAGACAATGGTGAATCAATGAAAAGCTGAAAAGCAAGTGAGTGATGTGACTATAAAGAAGGAATTGATTCCCAGTGTTTCCTACCCTCAATGCCTAGACCCCCAAATTGGACAAATTCTAGAAGATAAGGCCAGGTGGAAACCTTCTGCAGTGAATATTTATTAGTAAACTAATTTGGGAAAAAAGTGCTCAATGAAAATGTGGAAATGTGGAGAATGTTAAAAAATTATTCTCATAGTCAATGATATATTGGTATGGCCACATGCTGGAATGTGGGAACAGAAGTAAAAGTGACTTTTATTAAGCCCCTGGAGTGTGCGTCACACAATGCTAGGTATTGTTTCAGAAATAAAGATTAGCAAGAATTTAATTTATCCTTCACTGTTTTGACCACATAAGATGGCTACAAGTGTGTTAAATGAGATAGTTTTTGAGTGCTCCTGAAACCTATTTCTCGCATAGTAACACTGATAGTTTACCATACTTTGTATTACTTCTTTACTCTGCTACATACATTGGAATACTTTTAAGCCTGCAAACAGCTGTCGTTTGCCTCTCTTTACTCAATGCATACGCTGATCACTGACACATAATATGCAATAAATGAACACATGGTTAAGCAATTCATACAATCAAGTATCTAGGCTGATACCTATCAAATGGCTTTCAATAAAAACATAGTGTTAAATAGATAGGATAAATTCATTATTTATATTCCAGGTTTTTAGTTTCTTCATCTGTTCAATTTACTTCTGTCTCTAAACATTTTTTTCCCCTCACTTTTAACTTAAAGTTGTCCATATTTGCCTCACAAAACATCAGGGGCATAACGTGAAGATCTGGGGAAAGTAGAAAGGACCTTCTAATTCATGATAATTTATTAAACTTATCCTAAAGACATGATATAGTGTTCTCCTTATGGAGTTTAGAGGCTAAGAAAGAAAGTAGGCATCAATCTCTAAGTTGCAAGGAGGAATTCAAGGTAAAAGTAACCCTTTAATATAGGAACTAAACTAGTTTTAGTAGCAAAAACTTTTTATTGAAAGGATTGTGGAAGAAAGGGTCAGGCTTTCCTGTCATTTCTAATCCTATGTATCATAAAATTTTACCATCTTTATCCATTGTTTGATTTTTAGTTTAATTAAGGTTATTATCTTAACAAAGATGTAGTCTCTTAAATATATTTTGACATTTAAGCTCAAAATATGATTTTTACATCTTAAAAATGTGATATCTGTTGGTTTTACTATAATAATCATTAAAAATCTCATTATGCAATTGCATATTTAGGTAACTCATATTTTTTATAGTGACTAATAGGATAAATAGTCTTACATGTTTGAGTTCCCAAAAAGCAGACAAGAAGATAGAATTAGACATACAAGGAAGAGATACTAGGGAAAGGAAAGGTGGGGAGACTCTTTGGAATAAAATGCAGGTCTGGCTTCCACTGAAGGAGAGACAGAAGGTAGTGGTGTAATGATGTTAGGAAGACTCAGACTTCAGCACAGTTCCAAGAAAGTTTCAGCAGATCACTGGGTAGTCCTCAAGCTAAGATCATCTATTGAAGAAGCTCTTCATCTCACTAGATAACCCCCAAGTAACCCCATCATGCTCCATGACTGACTCAGAGAAACCCCCCCGAAGCTTAGCTTGATGAAAACTTTGTGGAAAATCCAGAAGAGTAGCAGCGAGTGTCTTCATATCTGCAGCAGGAGATAAGAGAAACATGTTTTCGTGACTTACATTATACATAGATCTTTGTTCTCTTTTTGTTCTTGTGCATCCAGATCCATAATGTTATTTTATAATTCTATAAAAAAGGATATAAATATTTTAAAGATACAGCATACGTATTTCCAAATTGTAAACATTATTAGGGGGCAGAGTATAATGTGATCATAAATACAAGGCTTAAATGCATGTTATTTTACACTTGTCATAATTGCATGGTAATGTTATTCATTTTAAACTGCATGAGTTTGAAAATCATAAAATTATATTCAGATTTGATTCCAAAGATGTTTTGTTTTTCTTTGTGGGGGACTACTACTTTGGCGTTATCTGGTGCACAGTAGAACCGGAAACCCAGTTCTCAGCATTTGGGCCCAGAATTTTTATTCCTTTATGATACAGCATTTGCCTTTTCTTATTGCCTGACTAGGCTTAATGCCAGTCCTCTTTTGAAATTCCACTGGTCCCAGCCCCTCCCGCTTGCTTGTTCACTCATTCAGCATTGTGCTAGGGTAGGGGTGGGTGAACATATGGAGGATCCCGCCTTTAGAGAATTAGAAGCAACAGCAGCAGCAGGCCTGCTGGTGGGAAGCAGCATTTTGTTTGTTAAAGTCAACCCTCTTCCCACTGAAGCAGCCCCAGGCAGAGGGGCCATGCAGCCAAAAATGTCAGAAAACATGGAGTGTCCCAGACCTTCACCCAGATTGGCATTTCAGGCAGGAAGACAGCCTTTGCCTGGGGAATGTCACTGCCGAGTTTGATGATTCTTGGTAATTAATCAACAGCTTCAGTGAAGGTATCCGGCTGTATCAGGAAGAGTGAACACAGATAATACTTCACATGAGTATAGAAGAAATTTAGAATGATTCTCAGCAAAGATGATAGCACACCGTCATCTTCTCTCCAGAGGAGCAAGGCCCTGCATCTACAAAGAAAATCAATATTCCTGCCATTGCTCTGTCACTAATTTTACATATAACCTTGGGCATAGGTGGGTCTCAGATGCCTCCTCTGTAAAATGAAGCAGGGGAAATGAGATCCCTAAGAATCCTTCCAGATTTAACATTCTGTGTGACCCTATTAACATCTCCCATCTCCAGGAGACTGAGGCAGCTTGCTTTCTTACTCACCTGAACTTGGGGTCATTTGAATTAATTTCTCTGTCTCTCTTCACCTATATCTCTTCACTCAGCTTTGCTAGAGTTGTGATTATTAAGGAGCTATCTGAAGCAACATCCGCGGGTAAGTATGTTTCACTCAATCCTCAAACACCACGCTTCTTTATGCTTTTTATCTTCAGGATGTGCCAATTGTCTGTCCAAAATGCTTTCCCCAAAACTCTTTTTTCCTCTGACTTATAGATTCCCACTTTACTTTTGAGGTAATCAAACAAAACTCCTGGAAACATTTCTTTTAAATCCATCTCCATTTAGTGCCTCTCACACTCTTCCTCCGTGTTCTTACTTTAGTGTGTATTTATTTTATACTAATATTTATTCTCCTTTTTTGGAGGTTACTGTATTCTTTTCCTTTCTATTCTCTTATTTATTTCAATTTAATTTTCTGACAGTTGAAATAAAACAATTCACTCAACTTATTCTAGCATATACGAAGTAGTGATTTTTGTTGTTTTTGGATGAATAAGCTTGGCTCTCATGACAAGAGAGAGTGTCAACTACTTAATGTAAATGAATTAAGCTGAGCAGTTTTTTTTGTGTATGCAAATCAGTTCTCAAAATAATTCACTATGACTAATGCCTGCATTTCTATATCTGGGTTTTCAGGTGTAGCCAATAATAGAAGTCTGGATGACATAAAGTAGTGAAGATTTTAGCTCATTTTGCTAGTGTTTTTTTGGTCTATCAAACAATTAAGGTTGAGCATTCCTTTTCTGTTTTTTAAATGAGAATTATTTCCTTCTGTCTATTGTTTTTCTTTAATAGTTACAGATATAGTCAGACTTTCTTTTTATTTTAGAGTGAGTAATCATAAAAGTGAATAAAATATTTCTACAAAAACTGTATGTCTTCAAAATTTTTGGCAAAAAGTAGTTTTTAGAAATTAACAAAATTCCTCCCCACATTTAGGGTCCCTTTTTATTCCTAATGTTAAACTCTGCTCTTTTTCTCTTTCGTAAATTATTTTTGCAGAAGATTTTCTACTTCTTAGTCTTTTGAAAAAAAAATTTAGTTTACTTGATTGTCTCCAATGTTTGTTTTCTATTTAATTCAATTTTATCTTTATTATTTCCTTTCTTTCTACATACTCTGGATTCACTCATTGGTTATTTACTTCTTTTTTCTGTTCTATTCTTTCTTCTTTTTCTTTTTCTTTTTTTTTTTTTTTTTTTTTTTTGAGACAGAGTATCATTCTCTCTCTCAGGCTGGAGTGCAATGACGCAAACAGCTCACTGCAACCTCCGCCTCCCGGATTCAAGCGATTCTGCTGCCTCAGCCTCCAGAGTAGCTGAGATTACAGGCACATGCCACCATGCCAGGCTCATTTTTTGTATTTTTAGTAGAGATGGGGTTTCACCACGTTGCCCAAGCTCGTCTCGAACTCCTGAGCTCAGGCACCGATCACCCGTCTTGGCCTCCCAAAGTGCTAGGATTCCAGGCGTGAGCCACTGCATCTGGCCTAGTTATTTCTTTAATAGAACTTCGAGCCCATGTCCTAGGCCTGTCCTTGCTTTTTGTCGCTTCCCTAAGCCCCACCCCATCCCATATGAGACATGGGAGAATCTGGGGATAAGCATTGGTGATTGATAAGAAAAACAGGGTTTTGTGAAGATAGTGTTGTTATAGCACTCTATGAAGCTCTTAGAGAGGGAGGGCAAGCTACCATTCATTTACCAGCTAAGATTTTATAGGTGTTTATACTGGATTTGGAGGACAGAGGTTATTTGACTTGCACAATACCAATTTTACAGATGGAAAAATTGAGTTTTAGAAGGCTAAAGAGATATTTATGAGTTCACAAGACTAGTATTAACGGTGCTGTGGTTCAAGCCACATAACATGAAAATATGCTGAATATAAAAACAAAATGGAAGCTAGATATGAGACAATATTTGCTATATGAACAGAAGACAAGAAATAAGTCCAGAGATGGAGAAATACAGAGACTGTGTCCCAAGAAATGGGTGAAGCTAGAGGGTCTAGGATAATTGTCTTAAACAATTGGCTGTAATGTATAAAGCTCCATGAGGTGAGTAGATGGGTCAGTGCTAGGTTACGGTCTTGCAGTATAGCTTGGTCACAGTGACACTGTATTACTAAATTGCTTTTCTTTGCCAAAATTGACAGTTCACCAAATTGTGTTTGTAAGCTGCCTTTGGCTTCTACAATTTTTAAATGCCGGAGAGTTTGAAAAACAAACACAGGCAAATATGTACTCATAAGATTCTATTGTTCAGACTAAATGTGAGGTTAAGGGATGAGTTTTTCAATGGTGATCCTAAAACAGGTTCTCTGAATGATGTCATCCTAGAGCAGCAGAAATAACTTCCTCAGAACTTTCTGTGGTTCTAAACATATGAGCCATATATAGCAACTAGAACAGACAGGTTTCTATATTCCACACATTGTATGAATGTACATACACTCATGCACAAACACATACATTTTTTTTAACTGGTTCAGAAATTTATTCCCCATATGCTCCATTCTTTGACTTCCTAATGGTTCATTTTATGATATGATATTGTTTCACACATGAATGAATTGAAAGACATAAGAAGCAATCTGTCTGCTGTGAATTCACTCCTAAAGCCCTTCTCATTTCTTAATGTCCATGCATTTGAGCCTCTACAACCAAGTGCCAAAAAGAATTCTTTTCTTTGCTTTGTATTTTTACCTGGTCTGCATTTCTACTTATCCCACCCTCAAAGAAAACATTTGGATTTCATTCAGAGTTCTGAAAGAATATTTGCATTGTAGATTTCCTTTGAACACTTGTGGCAAAAATGAAATAGTACTCATTCCCTAATGCTCCCATTACAGAACATTTGTGAAAAATTAATTAGAAAAAAATTAATATTTTATATGCTCCGCTTGTAGACCCAGATTCTTTTTGCAACTGATGTGATGTCATGTAAATGTGAAAAAGTCATGATTTTTCAGAATATAAGCAGAATGATATAAATATTCATTTGTTTATATTTATTTGTATTAATAAAAGGGCTTTTCCTCTTCTGCTTATAGGTCTCCGTGTTTTCCCTTATCAAAGAATTTAGTAATAGTATTCATTTATAAATAAATAAAATACATGCATTTCATTATAGGAATCCATTGATGGACAATCATATATGGTCCCTGCCCTCATGGAGCTTATAGTCTAATGTGAGATATATTGACTAGGTAACTGTGGGTAAGAATATAAAGAATATGCTATTTCACTATATAAACTGCAGCTTTAAGTCGTCTATGGCATCATTGAGGATTTCTAGAGAAAATGATCTCAAAACAGAGACCTGACCATAAATCAGATTCTTCCTAGCCTCTGTAAGAGAGGGAGTACAGACAACTTTAATTGTCTGCCCTTTAGGCAAGCACATTACCTACATGTCACTTCCATTAAAGATCATAATTTGTAAGAAAAAAGAAAACGGACTGTGTCTCATGAGTTCCCTAATCCAGTACAATGAGAAAGCTGAGACCTACAGATTTTAAGATGACACATCTACCGTGTGGATTTTCTTTTGTTCATTAAACATAATTGTAAGAACAAGTTGCAATATTTTAGTATTCAGGAGAAGGATGAAATAAAGTGATTGTGGGAATGTAAGATAAGTCAGTGGAAACATTATTACTTACCTGTTACATGTACTGATCAATGGTTTCAAATAAAAAAAAATTAAAGTGTTGCCAAAATTGTATTCCAGTACAAATGCATGATAAAAAGGCATATTCCAGAATTTGAGGGCAGGTTCAAAGAAGCATGGAAATGTATATGGCAGGAATGAGGGAGGCAACTAGCTAGGAAGAGTGCAGCAGGTATTGCCTTATAGGTGTTGAAGAAGTTTTACTTGCTGGCCTGCTTATTATTAAACTTCCTTAACTTATCTTCAACAAATTCCATTGCCATCATGTTGCTTTGGAAAAAGGGTTTCCTTAGATGTCTAGATAATGCTTTTACAAATCTCTAAGTAACCATGTAGAATGGATGGAATGTAATGAACTTAGAGATGGACTTTCCAAGTTAGAGAAAGGTCCATTTCACAAAGAATAAACTATTGAGATTACTATAAAATTGTATAATTTGTATTAATATTCATTAACAGGGCATTAGCAGAATGAATGCCAAAAAGAATGATTGCAAGTAACTAGTATCCGACTGGACCAAGTTGAAAACATAATAAAATTTATAGGCTACTGTATCTAGGGAGAAGCTGGGAAATTTCATAGCATCAAAGGATAAGCTGAAGAAATGGGATCACCAGGAGCTGAAGTGAAGCACATGGTAGGAAAAGAATATTGCCATCTTAATGAGATTCCACCACGTAAAAATATCAAGTTTCCAATTATCAGAACTGTCCACTGTTACCTGACCAAACCGCAAATGTCAGCCCCACTTATATCTTCAACAGAGCATAAGGACCCTAACAGCAACAAAGCTTACCGAAGTCCCCAGCAGTCCCAACAAGCCAGCACTCCCTTAACCCCTCCCTGATAGGAACATTTCTCAGAGCACACTTCCCTCACCGGGCCCCTTTTAAAAGCCTCAGGCTATAAGAGAAGTTTGATCCTGACCCTGCTGGCCAGAAGCCCTTCTCAAGTATATTCTCAATAAACCTGTCTCAACTGTAGAGTCACTTTCTCTTGTCTTCTTTCCTTAATCTTTCTATCTCAACAGCAAACATCTCAAAGATCTTTGTCTCCATCAATCTCTCATCATTGTCTATTTCTAGGTTCATTCTCCAAGAATAGCTCTGTCTCTGTGCCAGAGAGGATGTTGTTATCAGCTAGAGAGTTCCATCCTCCCACTTTAATAGTGCCAGCAAAAACAGAAAACAGTTTTTCCCAATCATGTAAATACTAGAGAAGGACCCAGATTGTGCTTACTGGGCCACATACCTACTTATTAGCCCTATCACAAGTCCTAAGAAATAGGGTAAAATCCACTGGTCAGGTGAGGTTGAAAGGTAAGGTTCAAAAGCATTCAAAGGAAGACTTTTCAGGAAAAAAAAAAAAAACAAAAAAAAACCTACCGTGGTGCATTATAACAGGCATTATGAGGTACCTGCAATTAACGGATTTTTAAATTTTTTCCTCTTGTGTAACCAGGTTCATATGCTCTTGAAGGGTGGATGTGCAATTTATCCTGCAGGGGGAGCTCAAATAATCCTCTGACTCCCCTGATGTGCCTCAAGGATAGTAGGGGCACAGTGAATCTGGAATGAGGGAGGAGATAAAGTTTTGGAGAGTTTGGAAGAGCAAGCAAAGATTTTAAAAACCTATGTTCACAGTAGAGTGCTTTGTCTTTTGAGAATTCCTCTCTTATTTTTTAGCTTTGTCCTTCGGTTTTGATCTTTTATTTTCTCTTGAAAATCAGTGCACACGTATGTTTATTGCGGCGCTATTCACAATAGCAAAGACTTGGAACCAACCCAAATGTCCAACAATGATAGACTGAATTAAGAAAATGTGGTGCATATACACCATGGAATACTATGTAGCCATAAAAAATGATGAGTTCATGTCCTTTGTAGGGACATGAATGAAGCTGGAAACCATCATTCTCAGCAAACTATTGCAAGGACAAAAAACCAAACACCGCATGTTCTCACTCATAGGTGGGAATTGAACAATGAGAACACATGGACACAGGAAGGGGAACATCACACACCGGGGCCTGTCGTGGGATGGGGGGAAGGGGGAAGGATAGCATTAGGAGATATACCTAATGCTAAAAGACGAGTTAATGGCTGCAGCACACCAACACGGCACATGTATACATATGTAACAAACCTGCACATTGTGCACATGTACCCTAAAACTTAAAGTATAATAAAATAATAATAATAATAAAAGAAAATCAGTGCAAATGGTGGCAGACAGAATCTAGTTTCACTTATGAGATTGAATGAAAACCAATATGAGGTCCGAGACAAAACAGTCATAAGGGAGACTAAGTCTGACTTTATTCTAGACCAAGAGAATGTTCATAGTATATACAGAATCCAGATAAGTACATCAGGACAGGTGGTCCGACAGCAATGTGAGAATCTAATACCCTTCACAGACAAGATTATGTTGCCCATGGCCCCCTCTCTGGACACATATATCATTCCAAAATATAATAGACATGGATATAATTGTTCATTTGTTCATAGATTTTAGCTACCTCTTTGTCATTTCTGTTTGCATTGTTAATATTACTTAAAAATAGGGACTTATCAATATTTGTGTTTCCAGAAAATTTTCTAAATGTGGGCTAAGACCGAAGGCACCAACATGTAACAATTATTTCTCCTCATGGAAACTGTTGAGACTACTAAGTGGTACATATGAATTTGGGGGATCAGAATATCTGCTTGGAAGAGGCCAGGGGCCCTAAAGTAAACTTAGTAACAATTGAATAACTCCTATTTAATCCTAATTTTTATTTTAGACTTACCTGCTTGCTCTGTGGAATGTATGTCACTAGACAGAATAGAGAAGAATGTCTCTTTCTCTCTGTCTTTTTAAAAACAGCTTTATGGATGTACAATTCACATATGATAAGTTCATCCACCTAGCATGTATAATTCAGTGTTTTCTAGCATATTCACAGATATGAGCAACTGTCACCAGAATCAATTTTAGAATATTTTTATCACTGCAAAATGAAATCTTGTTTCCTTTGTTATTTTTTTCCTGAAGAAAATACTTTATTTCTCTTTTCTACAGTTGAGGGGAAACATATGAAAAGGTCACTCTCAGTGATTTTTATACTTTCATATGATTTCATGTTACTAATTAGCACTTTTTCATTTCAGGTTGAAGAACTCTGTTTACAATTTCTTGTCAAGCAGGTCTAGTGATGATTAACTCCTTCAGCTTTCGTTTGTCTGGGAAAATATCATTCTTTTATTTCTAAAGAACAACTTTGCAGGTAGAGTTTGCTTTATTGGTGGTTTTTCTTTTTCTTCTTCTTTTAGCATTTAAATATGTCATTCCACACTCCCCTGACCTGTAAGTATTCTGCCTAGAAATCTGCTGAAAACCTTAGACATTCCCTGGTATAAGACATATTTTTTTTTTCTTGCTGCTTTCAAAAGTCTCTTTTTGTCTTTGATTCTGAATAGTTTTATTATAATATGTCTTAGTTAAGTTCTATTTGGGTTTAATATTCATGGGAACATGAGTATCATGTACTGTGGTGTACCCATGGAGCTGAGACTTTGTGCATGGTTGTGCATGGAGTGACAGTGGCTCTGGGGTCAGGAGCACTGACTAGGCTGTAGTGGTGGTGGCTCCAGTTTCTGAGACAGGGTACACACAGAACAGTTGTAGAGCCAAGTCTGTAGCACGGGCATAAACAAAACAGCTTTGGAGCTGGGGACTGAAATGGAGACATACTCAGAACCAAATCTGCGCTGGGGTTCAGGGCATGTGTGTGTTGTGGATGGCAGCTCTGGTCCTGGTGTACCACAACAGCAACTCTTTTGGAGGGGAGTAACAGTAGCTCTCTCTGCAGGGGTCTATGGCAGCTATGGCTGTCCGTTACCTCACTGGTGAAAGCTGCTAGTATCTTCTGTGAAATAAGCCATTAGAGTTGGAGCTGACAAATACATGGGATCCTCCACTTTAAAAGCTGTGGGAAAACCATGATGTCATGGATGCTTTTGAGGTCCTCAGCAGCAAAGGCTGCCAGGGATGTCCACAGAGCAGGTCTCTGGGAGCTGTGATGGCAGCCACCACATGGCTGATACAGATCACCACCACCATTTTAATTTGTTCGTAGCCATCTCCAGATCTCTGCACTAAGCGGATCTCCTGAGCAATCTATTTCTGTCTGATCATCCTCCCTTTTTTACTGTAGGTTCTTGATTGGACTCTTCAGCCCTTCTAGAGATATTTTCATTCATGGACAGCTGTCTAGTTGTTGATTTTTCTTGTCAGATGATGGTTGGTAACTTCTACTCTACCATCTTTTTGACTTCACATTGGAAATCTCATTTCCTTTAGCTATCACCCCTTGTTCCCCATCCACCCATGTCATAAGCAACCACTAATCTACTTTCTGTCTCTATAGATCTGTCTATTCTGGACATTCATATAAATGGAATTATACAATATGTCATCTTTTATGAATGACTTCTTCCACTTGGTATAATGTTTTCAAGGTTCATCCACATTGTAGCATGTATCAGGACTTGTCTTAATTTGTTTTCTGTTTTTTTATAACAGAATACCTAAAACTGGGTAATTTATTGAAAAAAGGAATTTATTTCATACAGATATGGAGGCTGAGAAGTCCAAAGTCTAGAGGCCAAATCTGGTGAGAGCCTTCTTGCTGATGCGGACTCTATGCAAACAAAGTCCTGAAGCAGTGCAAGGTACCATATGGCTAGGGGCCTGAATGTGCTAACATGCTAGCTCAGGTCTCTCCTCTTTTAATAACGCTATCAGTTCCACTCTCTTGATAACCCATTAATCCATAAATGAATTAGCCCATTCATGTTGGCTCTACCTCTCACTTCTTAAAGATGCCTCCTTTTAATACTGCCACATTGGGGATTAAATTTCAACATGAGTTTTGAAGAAGACAAATTTTCAAACCATATCAGTACTTCATTCTTTTCCTTTTTATGGCTAAATAGTACAAGATTATATGGCTAAACCAGATTTTGTTTATCCATTGATCTCTTGATGAACATTTTGGTTACTTCCACCTTTTGTATATTACAAACAATGTGGCATTAAACATGTAATATTTATTATTAGTAATAAATCTATTTGTAATTAAGTTACAAATTATTACTTATCCTTATTGATAAATTGGTTATTATTAATAGATAATAAACACGTGCAAATTTTTACATTGACATCAGCTTTCATTTCATATGGGTATGTACTTATGTTTAAAATTTCTAAGTCATATGATAACTTATATTTAATCATTTGAGAAGTGCAAGATTGTTTTTGAAAGTCATTGGGTCATTTTACATTCACAGTAGCAATATATGAGGGTTTTGGTTTCTCGACATCCTCATGAACACTTGTTCCTATGTGACTTTTTGATACTAGTCATCCTAGCTTTTCAGTGTGTCTTTAGTTTGCATTTCCCTGATAGTCAATGATATTGAGCATCTTTTTTGGTGTGCTTCTTAGCCATTTGTATATTTTCTTTGGAGAAATGTTTTTAGATCCTTTGGACACTTTCAAAAAATATGTTTTAGTTTATTTTTTATTTCTTAATATTTTTTAATTGTTAAAAGAAATAGAGATACGGTCTTGCTGTGTTGCCCAGGTTGGTCTCAAACCCTTTGGCTCAAGCAATCCACCCACCTTGACTTCCCAAGTACTGGGATTACAGGTTTGAGCCACCACACCTGTCCTCTTTGCCCTCTTTTTCATTGAGTTATTTATCTTCTTTATTACTCACTTTTAAGTGTTTGTCATATATTCTAGATACAAGCCCCTTTTCAGATCTACAATTTACAATATTTTTTCCCATGTTTGTGGGTTTTCTTTTCAGTTTCTTTATAGTGTCTTTTGATGCATGAAAGTTATTAATTTTGAGGGAGTCCAATTTAACTTTTTTAAATTATTGCTTATGTTCTTGGTGTTGTATGTAAGAGTTCACTGCAAAATATGGTTTTATAAGGATCTATGCCTAACTTATAAAAGTTTTATTGTTTATGCTCTAACATTTAGATCTTTGATACATTGGGGTCAGTTTTGTATGTAGTGTCCAACTTACTCTTTGGCATGTGGCTATGCAGTTGACCCAGCACAATTTGTTGAAAAGACTATCTTTCCCCAATGAACTGTCAAGGGACTGTATAAAATTAGTTGATTATATATATATATATGTGTGTGTGTGTGTGTGTGTGTATATATGTTTATTTATATAATCTTTATTTTATTTCATTTTTTCTATAGGTCTAGCCTTATGCCAGTACCACACTCTCTTGATTACTGTTGTGTTGTAGTAAATTTTGAAATTATAAATTTGTATTCCTCCAACTTTGTATTCTTTTTCAAAATTGTTATTGCTTTTTTTCAATTCTTTTTCAAGATTTTATCAATTCTTTTTCAAGATTGTTATTTTTTTCAAGATGATATGTTTATCTTTTTATCTCAAAGACAGTAAAATAGAGTTGACAAACTGAGAGTATGTGCCTATTATTTCCTCCCTAGGAAATTAATAAAGAGTTCAAAATAATCTTTCTTTTGTTTTATATAGTCATTTTGGGAACTTATCTAAAGGCTGCAAAAGCAACCCAGCCCACTCCTGAGCAATGCAAACTCTGGGACTCAAAATAATTTGGATAAATGTAACCCTTCTACCTTTATATGGAAGCTCAGAAAAAGTGTGGACAATATCTAAAAATTGCTTGCCGTAGCACCTTATAAAGAACAAATGAATTTTGAGAAATTTGGTTGGCCTAATTTTTTTTTCCAGTAAGATATATACTCTATCAATAGCCTTAATATATTTCTATGGCACATAGTTTCCAGTATATGTTAGGTATTCATTAAGTTGTTGTTCTTAATTGCATGAGACAGAGATTTAGGGGCAATAAGTGACAAAACATAGTATAAAAAGCAAATGAAAGTTATCCTCAGTTTTGGCAGATTTTAGAGCACAATATTGACAGATATTATAGTAAAGGGAGAGAATGGTGGCCTAAATGAAAATGGGATTGAAAGTCATGACAAATAAATGATGGGTGAAGAAAATAAAATATTAGCTTTTGTAGGTTAAGAATAACAGTCTTCAATGTAAAAAAGACGAGGTGTTATTACTTGAACCCCCTTTTTTCAGACACTCATACCCCCTTTTGAGTCATTAGAGTGACTTAGAAATTGAGAATTAAAATATACGAACAGGCTGATCAGGTTCAAATTAGACACAGAATAATTTTATTCTAGCCTCTTCCCTAAAGAAACAATGAAAGTCTTTATTATGCTCTAATAACCATGCCAACACTACATCTCAAAATAGTTGATTATATAACTAACACCAGTGGATTTTATTTTTATTATGTTTGACTTATTGATAGTCTAGGTAATTTATGTTGTTTATTTAATCCTGAAACATAAAACATAGCACTCTCTTACCTAAGTCTAATTGAATTTAATAATTGGCCACTATTATAATACATTTATATGACATAAATTACTGTAGATTAAACTTCTGGCATTACTGAGAATCCAAAGAAAACACTATATTAGATAAGTAGGTATCAAAGAAGGGCAATTGGTAGGAATAAAACTAGAAATTAATGTACAACAGAGAAATTAAACAAAATTAAGAAGAACATTTTAATGGATTATCTAAGAAACAATTTCTGAAAAAAGGCTCTAGGCTTAGAATGTTTTATTCGTGAAATATTCAAACACTGAAGTCATTATCACAATGTGATATAAAATCCCTCTCACAAATTTATTATATATGTATATTTAAAAATACATATGTAATAAATATGTAGTATATAAAATTATTATATGTATTATAAAAATATACATACATAAATACACAGATAAATTAACATAATATATAATTATATATATAATTAATATGTAAATTATGTATGTTATATATAATTATATATAATTAATATGTAAATTATGTATGTTATATATAATTATATATAATTAATATGTAAATTATGTATGTTATATATAATTATATATTAATGTATAAGTGTATATAATTTATATATAATTATATATTTATATTTAATATATAATATTATCAATTATATATTATATATTTTATATACATTAACTATATAAATTTATATTTAGGGAGAGAATATATACAGAGAAGAGTGGCAGGCTGATTCCTGTGATGTGCTAATATTTGGAGGTCAGGTAAAGAAGAGATACTTGTAAAGAAGACTGAGTATTGACCAGAGATGATGAAGGAAACCCAACAGCAGGCAGACTTGTGTCAGCAAGGAAGACATTTTTGTCTGTTTTAAATGAGGCTATGAGATCAAGAGCAGAGAGAATAATAATAAATGAATAAATTATTATATATAAAATTATTTTATTACATGAATGTAAACAGCATGAAAATAAAGCCATACAAATACCCTTAGAATTTTAATTACAGAGTTGTAAAAATATGAAATGAGACATCTGAAAATTTATTAAAATAATAATGTCAAAAATTAACCCTACTTAATTACAGAAGGTAAACTTCAGAACATAACACTATTTCAATATGAGTTAATGCATTAATCTACTATAACAAGTCAATAGCGCATTGGAGAAACAATGAGACAATCTTACTGAATAATAATATGTAATTTATAATGTCAGTTGTTATTCATCATAAATGATAATATCTTTTCTAATTCATTTTATATGATAATGAATAATAACATAACAGACAGATTAAAAAATACTCTTCTGGTATTTCCCTGTTTGGGGATAAGTAGCTTTCCTTTGATAATTTGATATTTTTAGAAACCCTTCTTTCTAGGAAGAAATCAAATGGAAACACAACAGAATTTCATCAAACCAGAAAGATAAAAGGACAAAGAAAAAGGAAGAAAAAAAAACTTATAAAGCAACTTGAAAATAATCAACAATATGATAGGAGCAAAGCCTCACAAATCAATGTTAAACATAAATGTAAATGGATTAAATTGCCCCCACTTAAAAGTTACATATTGGCAGAATGAATTAGGAAAAAGAAAATAAAAGAAAAAAAAAAAGAAACATGATCCCACTATATACTTCCTAAAAGAAACTCACCTTACCTGTAAAGACATACATAGATTGAAAACAAAGGGGTGGAAAAAGATATCCCATGTAAACAGAAACTAAAAGTGAGCAGTCAATTGAACTCATGAACATAGAGAGTAGAAGGATGGTTACCAGAAGCTAAGAAGGGTAGTGCAGGGGCGAGAGGAAGGTGATGGTAGAGATGGTTAATAGGTATAAAAAAAAAAAAAGAATGAATAAGACCTACTGTACGGGAGCGCAACAGGGAAACTATAATCAATAATAACTTAAGTGTACACTTTTAAAATTACTAAGAGTATAGTTGGATTGTTTGTATAACAAATGATAAATTCTTGAGCAGATGAATACCCCATTCTCCATGATGTGATTACTACGCATTGCATGTCTGTATCAAAATATTTTATGAACCCCATAAATATATACACCTACTTTATACTCACAAAAAAATACAAATTAAAAATGAAAAAAACAGTAAAAAGAGACAAATAAATATATAATGACAAAGGAATCAATTTGGTAAGAGAAGGTATGAATCCTACATATAAATGCAGCCAACATTCGAGCACCCAAATTCACAAAAGAAACATTGCTAGACCTAAAGAAAGAGATGGACAGAAATACAGTTTCCTGTTGAGTAGTCTACTCAATTACTTTGAATTGTGGTTTTGTACAGGAATTATATTATGTACTGGGAAACTGGGGTAATAGATATTCTAAAATAAACTCCCAGGTAACATTCTTTAAAAAAATATTTTGTTGTTTTCAAATAAGTACCACTCCAGTAAATTAATCAGAGATAAGTTCAACTTAAAAAAATTCAATTTTTTCAAAATAATTTGTTTACGATGTAATGAAACATATTGACTATCAATGAATTATATAAATTATCTAAAAGTAATTCTGACAAAAACTGAGCAACAGAATGTGAGTGAAGTGTTGCAGACCTAAACATGGAATAAAAGAAGAACATGTATAAATGGAGAGAATTTGAATCTTTCTGAAAAGAAATACCGAGAACCATTAACATTTTTATATTTTTGTATTAATTTATGGAAACTTTTCAAAATCTCCATGATTTTTGTAAAAATTAGCAAAAATGTTACCAAAAATAGAGTATTTTGAACAGAAACATTAAGGGTATTCTGAATAAGAACTTGAGTAAAGATTCCTTTTCTGTAAAAAACACATTAGAAAGTGAAAATAAAAGTTTGGACATAATGCTAAAACCTAATCAATGCAACCAAAACAAGTAGGTGTTAAAGCTTTTTTGGAAGACACAGAAATATTTATTTTTTTAAAATCGTGGGGAGAGAACTATCACCATCAATGAGAATATTGATATGTGATTGAACGAATAATCTGAAAAATTTCTACAACTTAGAGGAAACTTAGAAGATTAACTTATATTAGTCCTTCAAATTATACATCAACAGTACCTTGCTTGATTAAAAATTTATATGTGAAAAAGATGGCATCCACGCAAGCATATAAATATAGAGAAGTATGCACATTTGGGAACAATAATAGCCTTTGATAAAAGGAATGATGAAGTTCTTAAGAAACATTATACTTGGTAGAGGGATGACATGCTAAAAATGTAGTATTAGCAGAAAAATCACACACATGGAAAAATGCAATCATAATGAGAAAGAAGTAATGTGGTGAATTGAAGCACTAGGGTGTATCACAAGGTCAGGAGGTCGAGACCATCCTGGCTAATACAGTGAAACACCGTCTCTACTAAAAATACAAAAAATTAGCTGGGCGTGGTGGCACACACCTGTAATCCCAGCTACTCAGGGGGCTGAGGCAGGAGAATCACACCCACACAAATATATACAAAAAACTCATCAGCAGATACATGTAATATTATATTTGTTATTGTGAATAGTCCACACATAGTTGTATCTTCACTGGCTATGTCTAGGCTTTGTGAATATAGATTTTTCTTCCCTACTCATTATTTTTATTTTTGTTATAAATTTCCTATTGTTCCTATTGGTTTTAAACTTCAGGCCTGTGACTTTATAAGTGTCTAATGTTTCCATGAATGAGCTTCACTGTCCCTATAGACTTCTTGAAAATGAAGTTGTATAGAAAGACTTATTCAACATATACCTTCTCCTAACACAGCAGCACAATTTCTACTAGAATTGGAAAATAAAAAAGTTTATTTTCCAGTCATCTTTCTTCTTCCTCTGTCCATTTAAATGAGCTTTACCTTTGAGTATGATTTTGAGTCATGTTTATAATGTGGAATTTACCATGTAGACAGGAGAAAGGAAGAGGCAAGAATAGAGAAGCAGGAAGAAATGCAAAGAGACGTAAAAGATAAGTTCTGTGTAGGCTGGCAATTCAAGGAAAGAGACAGTGAATGCCCGCCTAAGCAAGTGACTGGCTTGGGCAATGCTGAGCTGAGAGACTATTTAAATGTAAATTAAAGAGTATATAATGGAGGCCGGGCACGGTGGCTCGCGCCTGTAATCCCAGCACTTTGAGAGGCCGAGGTGGGCGGATCATCTGAGGTCGGGAGTTCGGACCAGCCTGACCAACGTGGAGAAACCCAATCTCTACTGAAAATACAAAATTAGCCGGGCGTGGTGGCACATGCCTGTAATCCCAGCTACTCGGGAGGCTGAGGCAGGAGAATCGCTTGAACCCAGGAGGCGGAGTTTGTGGTGAGTCGAGATCACATCATTGCACTCCAGCCTGGGCAACAAGAACGAAACTCCATCCTCTCCCCGCCCCCCAAAAAAAAGAAAAGAAAAGAAAAGGAAAAAGAGTATATAATGGAATGTTTCTGATATAAATGCGATCCCGTTAATATTCTTTAACAGATGTGAGGTGTATTTGGAATTTTTCTATTATTATTTTTATTTTCTGGACTCTACTTTTTTATGTAATACCATGCTGTGCCAGATTAGAAAGCATGTGAACTGGAATTTACTGGGGATACAAGTATTTATCTGATAGAAAGGTCTATATAGGTTTTATTAGGCTTTCAAAAATATTTCTTGGTGTGGTGGCACGTGCCTATAGTCCTAGCTACTTAAGAAGCTGAGGTGGGGGGATTGTTTGGGCCCAGGTGTTTGATTCCAGTTTGGATAGCATAGTGGTACCCTGTCTCCACCAAAAACAACAACAACAAAAAACAAGTAATACAAGTGCTGTTAGTTGAAAGTGATGATCTCATGTACCTCCATTGCATTTATGATCAGAGGGAAACACTACTATGTAGAATAAATTTCCAGAGGCATTTTCTTAGTGTTGATCACCCCATCTATCTTTTTGCTTTTAAAATTTTATTAGGACGGTAATGCCGTCTTAGAGTTTTATCTTCAACTGCATCTAATGCCTTCTATATTAATTGAATCAGGGTCCCAGAACAAAAAAAGATAATACATTTAAAAGGGAAAATTAAAGATAGTTTAACAAAACAACTACTTAGGAAACTGTCATTCAGGGTAAGGAAATGAACAAAGTATGGAGAGTCAACCTTGGTTTAGAAATAACAAGAAGTTATTGCCATTCCTAGGTCTTAGGTGTAAGCAGATGACATTATTGAAATCTTGAGAGAGTTTTAATTATGGGAGATAGACTTTAAAGAAGGAATGTGGCCTTGAATAATCATATACACACTCTCAAACCTAGATCAGCATGGAGGGGATCAACAATATAAATGCCATGTCTCTAACTCCTCTCACTCTCTAAGCTCCAGCCAGTACCTCCCCCATTGGATGGACCCAGTGGGAACTACAGAGGGTAAGGAGTCCTCTTTGACACAATTCATGTCAGTCAGCTCTGTGATGCACTAGGGATGATGACAAATAACAGAGAGCTAATCTTGAGGAACATACAATGAATATCAAACACAATTGAAACTCTTAGTGAATTCAAAATCTCTACATATAAAGCTGACATCATGATACTACACATTCCAAATTACATACAGTATAAGAGTGACTCAGTTACAAAGGCAATGATGGAGGCTTGTGCCATTGTAAAACTAACAGTTTCTTTTCTCTTACAAAAATACGTGGTAAAAAAAAATTTAAGAAAAAATGGGGAAAAAAGTAGCTTTTACTTTTGGAATCTGAAAATTGTAGATGCATTGTTATCTACTCCAAATAGGAGTGCTTGAGCTCTGGAGAATCAAAGGACAATCTTTGTCTTTTCATTATTTTTATTTATTTTTTTAAAGAAATGTCTACCATCTTCCCAGTTGACTGCATCTACTTGAAAGATGTGCTTCTGGAATAAGCTAGAATGTGTTCTAATTCCAGGTCTCCTCTTACCCAAGGAACACTAATTCTTAACTAACTCATCTTCTATTAAAAAAATCCTCCATTGTAAAGGAAGAATATTGATATTAGACTCAACAATAGTTTTTGAAGATTATATGACAATTTATAAAAGATACATATCATTATACCTGCCATGATACTGATAAAATATTAGTTTGAGGCTCAACACATTCATCCAGCAAACTTCTCTATCTTTCCAAAGTGCTTGTCGCCTTCTTCCATTTGTGAGAGACTAAGAATATTCTCTGGCTTGTGATTGAGTCAAAAAGTCTTTCAGACATGAAAATATTTAATTAAAATTGAGAATGTTTGCAAACCTGTGTGTATAGTCCCATGTGTATAAGAGTGGATGGTAAGGGGAGTGGTCGGTATTGAGGAAAGGAAACAAAGAAACAGAGATACATAAAGTTTTCACCATGCTTTAAAAGTTGAATACGTAGAGCAAAGAAGTTTGACTACTAAATGATGAAGTTCTGACCTTTCACAACTGGTAGTATAATTCAAATACAACATGGTACCTGATTACCAAGACTGGAACAGTCGTTGGGGCCATACCCAAGCCACCCATGGAGGACACCGAATTGACAGCATGTGTGTGGATAAACAAGGAATGTTTTTTATTTAGCTGAGTGCCTGAAGTCTGAAATACAGTAAAAAAAAAAAAAATTAAGAATTCCCATGGATTCGGTCTCTGATTTAGGAACATATTTCTGACAGAGGCCATCATCACCAACCATTGCATGGTTGACTTTACATCTGCCTTGACAATTTTTCTGTCACTTAAATTAGAGAAATTTAGGATACATGCAAAAATAGTTGCTCTTGATTCGCTAAAAGTACTCTTGTGTGCCTAGAGGGACCTTCTGAAATGTCTGTTTACGATGTACTACTCCAAGCATAAGAAGTTTTCAAATGCAGAGGTGACCAGCCATAAAAACTATGCATGTTAATAATTCAAAAGATATATCTGTAAAAACTGTTCTTTCTTTACCTCCCACACCCTTGCTATGCTTCCAGATTATCATAATACAACATATTGTTATACGATAATATGATAATAATTACCTGATGAATTTTCTATGTATAAAAAATAACGGAGGTAAATTCCACTTAATGAAAAGCATATCTCTTCATGCAGGGTCGAAGAGATTAAATGACAGGCCCCTGATGAAGTACATGGCATATAACAGATAAGTAATCAATAATAGTTATCTCTGAAATGTTCTATCGCTCACCACATCCATGGATCCTGCAGCAACGCTGTCACCTTTGCAGTCCTTCATTTTCTCTAACACAAAAGAAAGGTAATAGGTCCTGTTTCACAGTGATACTGAAGAATTTGATTGAAAAGACATCAAGTGCCTAGTATAGAGTCTTGCCTATAGTACTACTCAATATATTTTTTAATTTCTCAATTTGACATAATGCTGATTCTTTAAATAAAATATGAGTAACAATGAGAAATTAGTATACAGAAAATATATACAGATATTGCTTCCAGTTATAAACACTAATCTAGAATACTTGATTCAGAAAGTGTTGCTTGTCAACCACCATTTATTTAAGGAGCCATAAATTCCTATTAAAGCTAATTTAAAACTGACAATGTTTCTATTCCTGGAAAAATAAGCTCAAGCATCATTGTGGTGATACTGAGGGTATGCATTTGTATTTACATACTATAGATAACTGTAATTTTTGTCACTAAGTTACATGATCCCACTATATACTTCCTAAAAGAAACTCATCTGTCAGATGAGTAGGTTGCAAAAATTTTCTCCCATGCTGTAGGTTGCCTGTTCACTCTGATGGTAGTTTCTTTTGCTGTGCAGAAGCTCTTTAGTTTAATTAGATCCCATTTGTCAATTTTGGCTTTTGTTGCCATTGCTTTCGGTGTTTTAGACATGAAGTCCTTGCCCATGCCTATGTCCTGAATGGTATTGCCTAGGTTTTCTTCTAGGGTTTTTATGGTTTTAGGTCTAACATTGAAGTCTTTAATCCATCTTGAATTAATTTTTGTATAAGGTGTAAGGAAGGGATCCAGTTTCAGCTTTCTACATATGGCTAGCCAGTTTTCCCAGCACCATTTATTAAATAGGGAATCCTTTCCCCATTGCTTGTTTTTGTCAGGTTTGTCAAAGATCAGATAGTTGTAAATATGCGGCATTATTTCTGAGGGCTCTGTTCTGTTCCATTGGTCTATATCTCTGTTTTGGTACCAGTACCATCCTGTTTTGGTTACTGGTTACTGTAGCCTTGTAGTATAGTTTGAAGTCAGGTAGTGTGATGCCTCCAGCTTTGTTCTTTTGGCTTAGGATTGACTTGGCGTTGCGGGCTCTTTTTTGGTTCCATATGAACTTTAAAGTAGTTTTTTCCAATTCTGTGAAGAAAGTCATTGGTAGCTTGATGGAGATGGCATTGAATCTGTAAATTACCTTGGGCAGTATGGCCATTTTCACAATATTGATTCTTCCTACCCATGAGCATGGAATGTTCTTCCATTTGTTTGTATCCTCTTTTATTTCATTGCACAGTGGTTTGTAGTTCTCCTTGAAGAGGTCCTTCACATTCCTTGTAAGTTGGATTCCTAAGTATTTTATTCTCTTTGAAGCAATTGTGAATGGGAGTTCACTCATGATTTGGCTCTCTGTTTGTCTGTTATTGATGTATAAGAATGCTTGTGATTTTTGCACATTGATTTTGTATCCTGAGACTTTGCTGAACTTGCTTATCAGCTTAAGGAGATTTTGGGCTGAAACGATGGGGTTTTCTAGATATACAATCATGTCATCTGCAAACAGGGACAATTCGACTTCCTCTTTTCCTAATTGAATGCCCTTGATTTCCTTCTCCTGCCTAATTGCCCTGGCCAGAACTTCCAACACTATGTTGAATAGGAGTGGTGAGAGAGTGCATCCCTGTCTTGTGCTGGTTTTCAGAGGGAATGCTTCCAGTTTTTGTCCATTCAGTATGATATTGGCTGTGGGTTTGTCATAGATAGCTCTTATTATTTTGAGATACGTCCCATTAATACCTAATTTATTGAGAGTTTTTAGCATGAAGGGTTGTTGAATTTTGTCAAAGGCCTTTTCTGCATCTATGGAGATAATCATGTGGTTTTTGTCTTTGGTTCTGTTTATATGCTGGATTACGTTTATTGATTTTCGTATGTTGAACCAGCCTTGCATCCCAGGGATGAAGCCCACTTGATCATGGTGGATAAGCTTTTTGATGTGCTGCTGGATTCGGTTTGCCAGTATTTTATTGAGGATTTTTGCATCAATGTTCATCAAGGATATTGGTCTAAAATTCTCTTACTTTGTTGTGTCTCTGCCAGGCTTTGGTATCAGGATGATGCTGGCCTCATAAAATGAGTTAGGGAGGATTCCCTCTTTTTCTATTGATTGGAATAGTTTCAGAAGGAACGATACAAGCTCCTCCTTGTACCTCTGGTAGAATTAGGCTGTGAATCCATCTAATCCTGGACTTTTTTTGGTTGGTAAGCTATTAATTATTGCCTCAATTTCAGAGCCTGTTATTGGTCTATTCAGAGATTCAACTTCTTCCTGGTTTAGTCTTGGGAGAGTGTATGTGTCGAGGAATTTATCCATTTCTTCTAGATTTTCTAGTTTATTTGTGTAGAGGTGTTTATAGTATTCTCTGATGGTAGTTTGTATTTCTGTGGGATCGGTGGTGATATCCCCTTTGTCATTTTTTATTGCATCTATTTAATTCTTCTCTCTTTTCTTCTTTATTAGTCTTGCTCATGGTCTATCAATTTTATTGATCTTTTCAAAAAACCAGCTCCGGAAAGATCTAAAATTGACACCCTAACATCACAATTAAAATAACTAGAGAAGCAAGAGCAAACACATTCAAAAGCTAGCAGAAGGCAAGAAATAACTAAGATCAGAGCATAACTGAAGGAAATAGAGACACAAAAAAACCTTTCAAAAAATCAGTGAATCCAGAAGCACATTTTGAGGAGCACCTACCAAATGCTAGTCATTATAGGATTCAATTCACATATATCTCTTGTAATCCTACAAAGATGCAAAGAGGTAGCCAATAACCTTATTTTTCAATCAAGGAAACTAAGGTCAGAAGATTGAAAATAAATGAATATAAAAGCCCCTTATGGAAACAGAACATGGAGGAGAGGAGCTGGAGAGAGAAATACATTCCATTTATTTACGTTCTAACTGGGAAAATATTGTTGTTAATAGTTTATGTTATATTCATAGCTCAAATTCATTTCAAGACAAAATATTTTTCTTAACAACAAACAGAAAAAAATGGAATTTTTAGGTGTATTTTTTTATTGAGTTACTTCAATTTCCCCCAAGAAGCACATTTCAAATTTTTAAGAACAATAAGGTGAGAAAACCATAATTTTTAACATAGAGAAATGCATTTTATATAGGACTTGCCAAGCACATATGAAAATCAAAACAGTTATTATGAGAATGCTTACAGTAAAATGGGCAGTCTTACCCTGACAGTAAAACAAAAATTGGAGTAACTTTATCAGGAAATAATGTCACAAAATAATTGAAACTCTTAAATGTCTTTATAATCCTTAACTACTACTCTTACTTCTGGATATACACCCTGAAAAGTAAATAAACAACAAAATTTAAAAAACCCAAAAAGTTAAAATATCCACATTAACACACATATTGTTTAGCTTTATTCAAAATACTGAACACTTGAAAATGGTATCTATGATTAAAAGGAAGGGAATAGACACGTAACTTATGGCATGCTGATACAAATAAATACTATGCAAGGATTAAATTCATCTTTGCATACTATTGTAATATTACAGGAACATACTTGCTTTTTATCACATGAAAAGATATATACAGCTGACCCTTGAACAATACAAGTGTTAGGAGTGCTGACTCTCCATGCAGTCAAAAATTTGTGTATAACTTTTGATTCCCCCAAAACTTAACTACTTAATAGTCTAATGCTGACTGCAAGCTTTACGATTAGTCCATTAACACATGTTGTATATCACGTGTATTATATATTATATTCTTACAATAAACTAAGCTGGAGAAAAGAAAATGTTAAGAAAACCATAAGAAAGAGAAAACTTTTTACTATTCACTTAGTGGAAGTGGACACAATAAAGGTTTTCATCCTTGTCATCTTCATGCTGAAGAGGAAAAAGAGGAGGAGTTGGTCTTGCAGTCTTACATGTGTCAGAGGGGGAAGAGGTGGAGGAAGTGGAAGGGGAGGCAGGAGAGTCTCATTGGTGCGATGGCTCATGCTTGTAATCCCAGCACTTTGGGAGGCCAAGGCGGGTGGATCAAGAGGTCAGGAGTTCGAGATCAGCCTGGCCAACACAGCGAAACCCTGTCTCTACTAAAAATACAAAAACTAGCTGGGCGTGGTGGTGAGTGCTTGTAATCCCAGCTACTCGGGAGGCTGAGGCAGGAGAATCTCTTGAACCTGGGAGGTGGAGCTTGCAGTGAGCCGAGATTGTGCCATTGTACTCCAGCCTGGGTGACATAGCTAGACTCCGTCTCAGAAAAAAAAAAAAAAGTCTCATTAAAATTAAATTGAAGATGAGTCTTAGTGTTTGGAATGCTTTTTTTTAGGGGCATTTACGTTTATATTAAAACCTAAAATAAACTAGTCACCACCACCCCACAAAATGTTGCAAGATGTCATCTGAATAGCATGAATTACTCCTCCACAAAACTAGATGTTTCATTATTATTTGAGAAAACTCACCTTTCAACCTTCTACAATATGGGCTATCATTTGTATCAAACTTAACTAGAAAACAGTTTGGAAGTTGGAGGAATTCCTAATTTAAAACAATTAAACGGGAAGTTGTCAGGTTCACTTTTGGTTCGCTTATCTATCTCTCATAGCAGCACTGAAGAGACCTGTCTTCCCCAATCTCACTGTCTTCCCCTAGGATTATGTCAAAGTGTGTAGTGTGAACATCTAGGAACCTGTGGTGGCAATTAGCATCTGAGACTCCTGCCACAGCTACTAGAACGGTGACAAATGAAGGCATCCCAGGATTCTATGTTGTAAACGCTTTGATGGGTGCTTTCCTTCCAAGTGACATATCTCCTTGGTGGGGCAAGTCAATCTTGTACTTTACCGTTATTTCCATTCTGTATTGAGAGCTCCTCTTCTTTCCTTCCCTCATTCCTGCTCTGAGTCCTATTGTGTCACAGTTAATGTAGTTATCAAATGGAAAAAGCATGTCAGATAGTGACTATTTAAGGAGCACATTGCTTTCGCTGAGAAGATCATTACAGGTCCTTTGCTTCTCCATTGCTAAAATAAGGTTCCCTGCCTTATCTATTGCCTACCAATATCTGGGCTGGTTTTATATGCATGTTCCTTCTCTCCTAAACTTATATATAACTACTTTGTGAAGAAATTTTATCTATTTTATGCATTCTAAAGTCATCATTATCTGCCAAGCAACAGGGACAATATATATTTTATATACAGATCATATGTATATATATTTTCCAAACCCCAATTTAGGGCACATAATTCATTTCTATATCTGCCTTATGTCTTAGGCTGTAGCTCATGATAACAAGGACCACATTTTAACCATCTTTAGTTTTAACCATCCCCAGCACAGAGATTCCACTCAATTTATGTCTAAGAATGAAAGAAGGAGGAAATTAATGAAAAATAACATATATTTTGTAATACTTCTAAATACAAAGGCAGTAAAAGGCTTCAGAGTCATAGAATTTCTGAAATCTTTCAATAGCGCAAGAAAATAATACAGGATATCTGTAACTGGACATAGCTTGAAAGTCCAGAATATAGTCTGTTTACATGTATAGCAGATCAATAGAAAATTTTAGACTACAGACTACAAAATTAGACTATATTATGATCATGCATTTATGGTACCTAAGGGAAAATCTTAGACTAGAGCTTAGAAGACTCAATTCATAATTTCTGTCTCTATAGCCAAAGTTGAAGTAAGTGTCAAGATCATTACCCAAATAATTAGAGAGATTTTTTTTTTCCTCAAATAACTTTTTCTGCGTAGCTTTTGTCTCCTATCAGATTGTAGACTCCTTAAGGTCAGAAATTCCACACTTCATTGAGTTTCCAGAATCACCTCCCCTGAACTGTGTCCTTAGTAGATATTCATTGGATTGATTGTTGTTTACTGGCACCTATAGGATGAGCAGGTTACAGAGATCTCACTTCTTTTGCTTTGTGTTGGTTTCTTCAAGTGCCTCAGTTCCAGTTGATCAAGATGCCTTATAAAGAGCCAATCCAGTGTGGATGAGCCCAGGATGGTGAGGGGGCTGTAATAAAATAAAAGGGATAGAAGGCACGCCTTAACTGTTTTCAACTTTCTCATGCTTTAGAATCATCTCATGCACTTTTAAAATATCTTAAAAGTTTTCTTTCAAAATACAGATTTAAAAGTTTTCTTTCAAAATAAAGATTTTTAAAGTTTTCTTTTAAAATTTCTAGGCTCACCCCCAGATATTCTGATTCAATGTTCCTGGATTAGAGCCCAGAAATACTCGTTTCAAACAGGCATCAACTGTCATTTATATATAGGCGTTTCATGGACCACACACTGAGAAAATGCCACTTATTTGTGTTACTGCCGTAAGGAATATCACTTCTTGCTCCCCTCCTGCCCCTACTAATAGCTCTGATCTTTACTCTTTCCCTCTAGAGGGATATAAAGAAGGCAAGGTGTGATCTCGTTCAGGCAATCTTGATAAAACAACAAAATAAGACTATCAATGTGCAGCTTTAATCCTAGCTCCAGAGAAATTTTGTGAAAGTTATTTTTCCATTTTCTTTCATTTGACACACTTCTCCGATCATGTAACAATCCATGTCTTATTATAAACATTCAATCATCATTTAAAGAAGCAAAATGATGATAAATTTTACTGTTTTTCTTTAATGTCCCCTCTCAAGTTATGCTTTTCTTGTGGACTTTTGGCATGTTTAAATTCTGTTCCAGCAATGAGCCCTGTAAGAGTCCGGAGGTAGGGAGCCTCTCAATATTAGGGCACTGAGTGTTAGAAATCGCATGTAGCAAATGGGGAAAAAGTTAAAAAACCAAACCAAAACAAAACAAAAGAAAAAAAATCTATGTTCAAAATATTTAGGCCGGGCACGGTGGCTCACACCCATATTCCCAGCACTTTGGGAGGTGAGGGAGGGAGAGTCACTTGAGGCCGGGAGTTTGAGACTAGCTTGGCCAACATAGCGAAACCCCGCCTCTACTACAAATACAAAAATTGGCCAGGCGTTGTGGTGGGCGACTGTAATCCCACCTACTGGGGAGCCTGTCACGAGAATTGCTTGATTCCAGGAGGCAGAGGTTGCAGTGGGCCGAGATTGCACTACTCCAGCCTGGGCAACAGAGCAAGACTGTCTCAAAAAAAAAAAGAAAAAAAAATCTCATTAAAGACATCCTCACAGAAACATTCAGAATAATTTTTGACCACATTATCTGGGCACAGCAGCTGAGCCAAGTTGACACATTGAAAAAAAAAAAGGATAAAAAATAATTCAGGTTGGGAGTGTGGCTCACACTTGTAATCCTAATGCTTGGGGAAGGTAGTTTGAGGCCAGGAGTTCAAGATCAGCCTAGGCAACATAGTGAGACTCTTATCTTTAAAAAAAAAAAAAATTAACCAGGCACGGTGGTGTGTCTGTAGTCCTGCGTGCTCTGGTGGCTGAGACAGGAGGATTGCTTGAGCCCAGGAGTTTGAGGTTACAGTGAGCTATGGTGGCACCACTGCAGTCCAGCTTGGGCAACAGAGCCAGACCCTCTCTCTGTAAAAAACGAACAATATTCACAGCAATTATATGTCTGTAAATGTGCAAATACATTTTTTGCAGAACACGCTCTGACCTACCCAGGGAAGGGCATTAGGACTGGTGGGCGGTTAAGTGACCTCTATTATTATAATAGCTTTTTGTTAGTGTCATTTAAAAATTATTTTAAGTTGTTTTTTGTTTTTTACAGTCAGCACATTTTCAAGTACAGCTTGAATATATATTTTTAAACTGGCCAGAATATTAATACATTTAAAGGTACTTCATCTATCTATATCCTAATAGTAACATGAAATTATAACAAGAAATGTTCCTATCATAAAAACTCTATTGAGATATAGAAAGCCTGATTGTGGTAAAAGATTCAAGTTGTATGTTAGGCAGAGTTCACTTCGGTTATGATGAAACATCTCCATTTATGCCTCCCTCAAGAATTTATCTACAGAAAGTGTCCTGGGAATATTTTTGGAAGAAGCTTTTCTTTTTTTTCATGTCTCACTTGAAAGAAGATGGGGTAGCTCTTATCTAAAGTACAGCATTATGTATGGATGTCTTAGTAAGTTGTTAGGAAATAAATCACCTTGACAAAGGTAATGGTGCACACACACACACATACATACATGCGTATATGCATACATGGGCATATAACCGCATCTTTGCAGTGGGGTGCTCTTTGTTGGTTGACAATTACCTAGGATATGGCAACTGGCACCAAAGGAGTAGGATATAAATATTATGATCATTGTAGCATAACAGAGAGAGGAAAAGGAAGTACAGAGTGTGGTGTTCTGGTTAAATAGTGGGTCTAAACCTTGGCTGCACATTATTATTGACCAGGAAGCTTTTTAAAAGACACAGTGAAACCCCACCCTTATATATCCTGATTTAATGTTTGAGATGGAGCTCAGGCAAAATTATTTATAACAGCTCCCTTGCTTACTCGAATGTACAAGCAGGATTAAAGAAATTACTAGATTAGAATGAAAGAGTCTATAGAAGTGAGTGGCAACGAATATTGGTAAATCAAACATGGGTAGCAATCAATTGATTAATGTTTGAAAATTAAAGGAATGACAAAGAATCTTTGCTTGGCCAAACTTTAGTCAGTTCCTGGATCTTCTTTTAGGCCCATCTGTGCACTTTCTTGTAAAATTCAGTTTTATCAAAAGAACCCTACTAATTCAGCTTTGCTAGAGTCCTCCATCTTTGACTACTGATCATCCTCGATGGCTGATCAGGTTCTTCATCCTCTGCCATCGTTCCAGTGAGGTCTGATCACACTGGCCTGTCTTCAGCAAGAATCCTGTTAGGTTTTAGTCAGAATCCTGTTTACCTCTCATCTTTCCTTTTAGCAATTTTCCATACGATGACCCCACCCCGCTCCTTTGCTATAAATTCTCACTTGTTTGTTCTGTATGCAGAGTTGAGCCCAATCTGTAATGCTCACTGCAAGACCCCATTGCAATGATACCTATGCCTACTGTGTTGGGCCTGAGTACAGTCCTTACTGTGCTTTAATAAATATCAGTGAGTAATTTTTTCTTTAACAGAATATTTTGATAATTTGTGAGATCAAGCATGAGTAATACTGGAAAGGGCTTCAAAGCATTAAAATAGAATAATCATAGGTCACAACAAAGAAGCACAATACTTTGGACACACTGAAAAGAAAGAAGACCATACAAGAATAGAGACAATTTATAAATTCAGGATCTGAGCACTACATTTTCAACTATGCTGGCTACTGGTTCTTCTCATTTTCTTATTGAGATAGAACTAGATAAACATTTTTGGAATTTGCTGCACACCCCATACAGTCTCTTATCTGTATTCACAGTTCAGTTAAAATGTAAAATACTCATGGATTCCATTAAGCATGTGGACACATTTGATCTCAACAAATGTTTTCAGTTATATTTGGAATAAACGATTTTGTAAGAAAACCTGTCCTAAATTCTGACATTATTGAATACACATTTTATTTGTCACCATTAAGGATCTCTTCAATATAATAGTCAAATCCTCTGCTTTCAAGAACTTACAGTATATGTGAGGGCAGTTAAGCAGAATAGAAAGAGTCGTGTTTTGGACGTATTTTTACACAGTGATGAGTACTATTGACTACGTGAAGCAATGTCATTCTGGAAAGTACTGGGACTGGGGTGATGCTGGGGTCTCTGGGCAGGGTGAGGGAAAATATGTGAATTGAGGCCCAAATGACTCCAACAAAAATCTGTGAGAAAGGGTGTTTCAGGGGATAAATATAACAGCTCTGGGCAGAAATTGAGTTATTAACATCAATGAGGTCAAAGTGATTTACCTGAAAAGTGACCAAGTGGCCAAGTAAGTGCTCATCATCTCATGTATTAAATAGGCTCAGTGCCATTCCTGAGAACTTTTTTCTTTAACTAAGAACTACCCACATTTAGATGTCCCACCTAGACTCCTACTCCTGGCTGAATATATACATATTAATACAAACTTAGACTAAATTATTTGTTACTCATAAACCGACATTTCCACAGGATGCTAGATTGATAATCACATCTATAAATAGTTGATCTAAAGGATCCCAACCTCAATATTGAAAGCACTGTCTCAAGTTTCTTAGGCAAGTATTACCCTTTATAATAATCTGTGTTTAGAGTACTTTTTCCTTCTGTTTTGCTCTGACCATCCTGGGCCCATCTGTTTCCTTCTTTCTCCATTTCTTTGTTTGCTCATTGAAAAGGATAGAGTAAAGATTCACTCTCTGTATATGTCAAAGTTTATGCATATGTACCATAATTGTAATGACCTTGTTACTGCTTTAGGTTTTGAAATGACCAGGCATTTAGAAATGTATGTAACTATTAAATAAATAAATAAATAAATGTTTGCTAGACCCAAGGAGCTACTATAATACAACTTGAATAATTTCGTGTATTGCTAAATAAGGAGCAAAAACATTTTAAAATTTTGGTTTATCATCTTTGTAAAATATCAGCATTTTTTTTCCAGGGATTTGGATGTTTAAATCTTTTTTTTTTTTTTTTTGCTCATTTGCTGACTTGTTTTTAACTTTAATCATTTTCAAAATCATTCTTGACACCAACGTGAGCCTTTTAGATTAGTTGTTTTTTGGCTATGTTTTGTTACAAATCAAAATTTTGTTAACATATTTGCTACAGAATAGCCCAATAAATCAAATCATCTTTTGGCTCAGAGGATTATACCTTTAGGAGCAAGATGAGAGTTTTTTCAGAAGGATAATGATGACTTCATCTGGAAAAGTTCAATACTTTCATTCTGGAATTGTATTAACTATTGTAACTAAGTTAACTACCTTATTCATTCAACCTGTTTTTTAAATGAACAACTATCTATCAGGTACTATGCTCACCCTGTGGGTAATGAAATAATCTGTACACTAAATCTCCATGACATGCAATTTATTTATATAACAAACCTGCACATGTAATTTTGAACCTAATATGAAAGTTAAAAAAAAAACTTTAAACACACTGAGAGTGTAGATACATGCATGTGTGGGAGGTACTGGTAAATGACTTATAGTCAAAACAAAATAAATAAAATACAAATTGTTTTCTTCCTTTATGTATCATATGCTTGAGGGGGTTTTTTTGGGGTTTTTTTGTTTGTTTGTTTTTGTGGAAGTTACATGTAATAAATTTTAAGCTCTTTAAAATAGCCAGCTTCTTGGTTCAGAAAATATGTCTTTATCCTTTGCAATTCTACCTTAAAACATATCTAGAAAGAAAAAGGAACAGTTAATTTATTTCTCTGAAGAAATAACAGTTGCTACAAATCCTAAGGATCTCATTCAGTTTTCTTATTACCTGAAGATAATTTTCAAAGGTATGTCTAATAGTTATCCTTAATAAAGCCCCAAACCTGTATTTATTAAAACCTCTACCAAAGTCACTTTGAATTATTTTTATAATACTATTATTTATTAAATGTTAATCTTGATATCTAGACTATATTTTTAGTGATTTTTATATATTTATTTTGAAAAAAATCTGTATTTAGTTCAAGGGATAAAACGATATTAGACTTTTTTTTAAGTGGCACAATGATGGCTAACATAGGAGACTTGGATGCACAGACTTTGTATTTTGAACCTAGAAGAGAAACTGGCACATAATTGACACTCAATAAAAGGGTTGGAAGGAAGGACGAATATAGAATTCTCCTACTGTCATTTGCTACCCAAGTTAGCTTTTTTCTTTATCCCAAGATATGCAAACCTGAAGTTTATTATATGTCTCTATATGATAAGGCTCTATCATCCAATTTGTTTGATATATTTTACTGGAATAGCCATTTTTGCAATATATGTGATATTAGATAATACTATCTCCTTTAGAAAAGGAGAGACTAAAAAGGCTTTTCTATCTAATTTCTGTAGCTAGTCGTAAGAAAGTAGCAGTAAATTTGATTTCATTCTTGATAAGAAGCAATGAATATGATCTCTGGCAATTATGAGAAAGAGATATTTCACATCAGGAGATTTCACAAATAAGCAATTGCTTCTGAATTCAAAAACCAAAATAGATTAGCTTCAGTTTTAACGTTGAGCACATAGCTGCATTTTAAAAGTTCTGGGAGTCAACACAGTTACATGTTTATTGAAGTCATAGTCCTTTTTTTCTTGGATAATGAAACTAGACTAGGCATATTATGAAAATAGACTTTTCATAAAGATTCCAAAAAGATTTAAATGACAAATGTATAACCAATTAAAAAATTGAATTGTGTTTCTAAAGTAATAGAATCAATAACAAGAAAAACTTAAAATATAGATAATAAACTTTTGTTTCATTCCTTAATCAAGGAATGCTGTCTGTACAGTTTAATGAGCCTTTTATTTTGTCAGAAAAAATTATAACAGTAAGTAGAATTTAGGCTGGGTCTACAGAACTCCATTCATGTGTATGTTTGATGAAAAAGGCTAACTCACACATTAGGGAAGTATGAAATTAAGGGAAACAGTAAAGAACTTTATTTTCTGCCCCAATTATTTATTTTGTGTCCATTTATTGTATCAGAATAGACTCATGAATTTCTAATTTATTCAATAGATTGTTATATAATATAATCATTATTATTTTGATATTGAAGATGTCCCAGAGTGGGAGTCATATCGATTGGTTTCTGTGTCTTTTCTGATGAAGATTTTTGAAGATTGAAAAATCTTCATCATCTTTCATTGTCTATCTCTAACTTATAATTTAAATGAAATTACATGATGTCATGCATAGCACCAATCCTCACTATACTATAATTCCATTGCCCCACTACTGGCCTTTGTAATACTGTTGTCATACATTTAACCTTGTATACTGCAAACCTCATAATATATTGTAATTACTTTTTTTTATTTTACACAACTCTTAAAGAAATTAAAAAGAAAAGTACTTTATAATTATTCACATATTTATAATTTCTGACCCCAAGTTGCTTTGTGTAGATCTACATTTTCATTAAGTATTATTTTTTCTGCCTGAAGGACTTTTTTCTAACATTTTTGTAGTACAAGTCTGATGGTGAATTATTGCGGCTTTATATACCTAAGAAAGTCTTTATTTTTCTTCATTTTTGAAAACTCACTTTACCATGTACCGAATTATCAGTTAACAGTGTTTTTTTGTTTTATTTTGTGTGTTTTTCTTTTGTTTTTGAGAAAGAGTCTCGCTCTTGTCACCCAGGCTGCAGTGCAATGGCTCCATCTTGGCTCACTGCAATCTCCTCCTCCAGGGTTCAAGCAATTCTCCTGCCTCAGCCTCCCGAGTAGCTGGGATTGCAGGCACCTGCCACCACACCTAGCTAATTTTTGTATTTTCAATAGACACAGGATTTCACCATGTTGGCCAGGCTAGTCTCGAATTCCTGACCTCAAGTGATCAGCCCTCCTCAGCCTCCCAAAGTGCTGGGATTACAGCCATGAGCCACAGCACTCGGCCTAATTTTTTTTTTTTTTTTAGTAAACTTGTTGCTCCCCTATCTCGTGACATGCATTGTTTTTGATGAGAAATTTGTCTTTCTTATCTTTATTTATTTGTTGAAAATGTCATGTTCTTCATTTGTTTTTTAAATTAATTCCCTTCATTACTGGTTTTAAGTAATTTGTTTATGATGTGCTGTGGCATTGTTTTCTTCATATTTCCTGTGCTTGGGCTTTGTTGAGCTTCTTGAATCTGTGAGGTTAAAATTTTCATCACTTTGGGAAATGTTTCAGCCATTATTTCCTCAGATATATTTTTCTGTTGCTTCATATGCCTGGTTATTTTCCTTCAGAAACTCCCATTATACATCTATTGGTCCACTTGAAGTTGGTATACAGCCTATTGATGATCTGTTCATTTTTCTTTCCCAGTGGTTTTGCTCTCTGGGTTTCACTTTGGATAGATTTCATTGCTATGTCTTCAGGTTCACCAATTTTTTTCTTCTGCTGCATCTCCTCTGCTGTCAATCCAAATCTCAGATGTCGTCTCAGACAATGTAGTTTTCACATCTAAAAGTTCAATTTGGAACTTTCTGCATCATCCGTGTTTCTAATTAACATGTTTAATACTTCCCCTTGAACATAGAGAAATGTAATAATAATAGTAGTATGTCCTCATCTAGTATTCTGTTATCTCAATCTGTTTCTTTTGATTTGTTTTTCTCCTCCTTATGGGTTTTCTTTTCCTTTTCTTTGCTTGCCTTGCAATTTTTGATGATATGCCATACATTGTGAATTTTAACATTTTTGGCACTGTATATGATCATATTTCAATAAATATTCTTGAGCTTTCTTTAGAAACAGAGATAAGCCACATGGAAAGATACAGATTCTTTTACAATTGTTATTAAGGTATGTCACATAACATTAGAGTAGAATAATCTGCATCTAATTTTGCCCACTGAGGCATTAGTTTTCTGAATTCTGTATCTGATATCCTGTGAATGGTGAGGTTTTTTATTTCTGGTTGTATGTTTATTTCCCTTCCCTCAAGTAGTTTCTCTCATATGTGTGTTTGTCAGTAATGAGAAAAAATGGAGATTTGAGGGAATGCTCTCCTGATCTCCAGAAATTTCTCTCTACAGAATTCTTCCCTAGAGTACGTTGACCTGCAAACTCTTCCGATCTTCTCCTCCCTGTTTTAAATGCCTCCTATTTACCTCACTGGTAAGGGAAAAATTTCTACCCAACAGTTATGAAGCTAGCCAAGCACATGTAATTGAACAGAGGACAGATCAGATGGACAACAGTTTATTAGCCATATGTACATTCAGCCTAGGGGAGGAGAATATCTCACGTAATACAGGGCCACATGGGAGTTGCACTTGGAAATAGAGTGAACAACTTTAGGCTGTGAGAGGCAGGGTTTGTATTACTAAGAAGGCGTGGTGACTCCTGGTTCCTGTGGAAGAATATGATTGGCTTGTTGGAATAATCCCGTGGCCCGTCAGGGAACTGAACCCTGCTATTCAGACCTAAGCAGCACCTGTTTCTTGTTCCCTTGTTAAGAGGGCTCATTGGCTAGGGGAGCTTATTAGTGGGAGCAGAATTAGGAGAAAAACTTTTGGTTAGGTTATTCAAGGTCCTCCTGGGTTCATATGATATACAGGAAGCATATAATATTGTATCTAAATTTTAGATCTTACACCACACTTTCCAGACCCCTAGGAGAGGCTAGGCTCTAACTGGGTTCTCCCTCCCAGCACTGCAGTCTATAAAAACTCACCAGACCATAACCTGGGAGCAATTATAGGGTTTAACTCTCTCAGGCACCACTATCTTGTACAGTCAAATGTGCAAGATCATAAAAATGTTATTTCATATACTTTGTCTGTTTGTTGTGGTTGTTTCTAGTGAAATGATAAATCTGGCACCTGTAACTCCATCCTCATTTTAGCTTACATTTTAGAGAACTTTGACAGGATACTCATGATAGCCTGAGGTTTCATGGAATGTTTATTACTATTAACTGAATAATGAGTATTTGACCATCAAAATGAGCATTTCACCAGGATTACTTTTCATTTCTCTAGAGTCCTAAAACTAGTGTGGGCAGAGGAAATATAAAGGTAAAGAAAAATACGTTGAATATTGAAAAAAGGGAAACAGTTAACTATATTCGAGTAAACAGAACAGTGTCCTTAACTTTAGCATTCTCCTGACTTTCTTCCCCTATACTTGACTCTGGAGGCTCATAGTTTTCAAATAGAAGAGACTTTTAGGGATTGGATTTTGAATAAGTTATTGAAACTCTCTGAATCTCAATGCCTCCATCTAAAAAATAATTAAGTATAACAACTCCATCAGTACTTGTTGAAGAGACACATGGTGAAATCTCACGTAGGTACCCTACACATGGTTTAGTGCACTATAAGTGCTCAATAAACATCATTTCCTCTGAGCCATTTTGATCAACTTTTTTTTATTTTTTTGAGACGGAGTTTCTCTTTTGTTACCCAGGCTGGAGTGCAATGGTGCCATCTCAGCTCACTGTAACCTCCACCTGCTGAGTTCAAGTGATTCTCCTGCCTCAGCCTCCCGAGTACATGAGATTACAGGCGCCCACCACCACACCTGGCTAAGTTTTGTATTTTCAGTAGAGAAGAGGTTTAACTATGTAGGCCGGGCTGGTCTTGAGCTCCTGACCTCAGGTGATCCACCCACCTCAGCCTCCCAAAGTGCTGGGATTGCAGGCATAAGCCACTGGACCCAGCCTTGATCAATTTTCAAGAAGTTTCCTGTCTTAAAGTTTCTCCATCTCCTTTTGTACAAACATAAGTTATTTTACCAACTAGCTGGTTTCGATTTTGTTTTTGCCGTTTTCCCTTTTTGTATCCTCACTCTGGGAGGCTATAAACCATGCTGTGTCCATAAGTAAATAAAAAAAGTCCTCAGCTTCCCCCAACAAAGAATATTTTTTGGCAAACACACTCCACTTACACGAGGTGTCATGATTTCAAAGCCTCTCCAAGGAGTCCAGCAAACATATCTAAGAAAAGGTAATGGAATGATTAAGAGTTCTTTTCAAGGCAGCAAGACCATTCTTCCAAAAGAAAGTCAGGCTGTGTAAAGAGTCACTTACTTATCCTACAAGACCTTTAGAAGCAGAAAAAAAAAATACATGCAGACAAAGATTAAAGTGTTGTTAGCTCAAAGAAGGAGTTTACTTGAGAGCTATGAATTATTTTAAAAACTTTGCTGTAGTAAATATATAAGAAAATTGTACTCTTTCTGATTATGCTCAATCCATATGATGGTCAATTTTGTTAAGAAGTATGTATTGAACAAAAAATCATTTTCAATATATTGTACGTTAATGTTTTAAAATAAAGACGCTATGAATTATATAGGTAAGAACTCATTTGCATTGGTATTTCAATCCTTCAAGGACTGGTTCTGTGGCCTTGAGAAAATTATCTAATATCTCTGAACCAGCTTCCATCTCTGTTAATTATGAATACTTCATAGTTTTTTTTTTCTGATGGTCAAATAAATAAACATAAATAAAGGATCAGCTCTGGTCCGTAACTCATAAAAACCCTCAATGAATGATGGCTGTGCTGCTGCTACCATGACTACTAGTAAGCCATTAACTATTACTACATTTATCATTAAATGTCTGTTTTCAAACAATGGACATTTTTAGATTCTTCCAATGCTTGCCAAAGGCAGATCTTCTAAAATCAAAACAAGGAAACGAAAGAAATGAAATATTACAGGCATGCTGATAGAAACTCAAAAATACAATCTATCATGAAAGACAACATGGCAGTTAAAGTATAAACAATTATTGCTCCCATAAAAGAGCAGAAAAATGGAAAGAATGAAATAGCATTCTACCATTTTAGCACCTTTTTCACTTGTATATTCACTCATTTATTCAACAAATACTTACTAAACTTGCATAATATTCCAGTCACTAGTCTGGATGCTAGGGACAAAGAAATTAACAAAACTGATAACAAATTTCTTACAGATTGAATTTTAGCAAAGAGAGCTAAAGAATGAATATCATATCATGGCATGTCCTATTCTATCCTATCCTATTCTAGCCTATATCTCAGAGGATGATATATTTACTATGGAGAAAAATAAGAAAGAAAAGAGAAAGAAGAAGTATAAGGGATTTCAATTTTAAATAAAATCACAAGGGAAAGACTCAGTAAGAAAATATAAATAAAGACTTGGAGAAATTGGAACTTTCACCTTACTGGATAACTGAAGAGAGGATATTCAAGGCAGAAGAAAACCAAAACATCAGCCCTGATGTAGAAATGTGCCTGGGTGGTTGATAGAACAGTAGAATACCGATATAGTTAGAGTGGAGTGAGCAGGAGGTCAGTCCTATGATTTGAGGCCAGAGAATTAATGAGGGCAGAGAGCTCAAATCATGTAGGACCATGTAGATTATTCTATGCACTGTGGCTTTTTTTTCTTTTGTCTCAAAGAAATAGGATTACTCTAGCTTCTGTGCTGAGCACAAATTAAAAGAAAAAGGGAGAAGTAGGGAGATAAATTAGGAAGTGAGGAGTGCTTGGCTTCAAGATATTTGTAATGACCGCATTGGTTAAATTTGCTGAGTAATTGGATATTGGGTGTAAGAGAAAGAGAGAAGTCAATGATAACTCCAAGGTTTTGGCCTGAGCAACTAGTAGGTTGGAATTTCCAGGTAAAGGGATAGAACAAGCAATGCAAGAGCAGATGGAGGGGGTTGGAAGATGATGAAATCATGAGTTCAGTTTTAGATATATTAATTTGGAGATTATTATTGGACAAGTCCAAGAGTCATGGACACATTTGGATACAAGTCTGGAATTTATGCAGAAATGCAGGCTAGAAATGATACTTGGGGTCATCGACACATAGCATATTTTTTCCCATATACCTTCCTTTCTTTTTCTGAAGTTGTGCAGAATTTATATATCATTAGTGCAGCATTACATTAAAATGACTTTAATATTGCCTCATAATATTTAATAGAGGCAGCAGAAGGCATCTGGAAAATCTAGGTATAAATGGTTGGTTTTACTAGATATCTTTTTGACATTTTTGAACTTGAACATGCTAGTTTACCTTGGTGAACCTGAAGCTCCTGGTTTATTGTAAGAGATACTAATAATGATTTTCTAAAATTTTTGTGAGAATCACATAATACTATTCTTCCTAATTTATTTCTAACTGTTGATTGACAAAGGATGTGCAATGATGTATTAAGTGCTTCATATACAACATCAAGTTTAATCCTTACTCAAAAAATATAAATAGGTGGAATTATCCTGATAAGAATATTGAGCAATATTGAATACTGTGCTCACGTGAATATAGCTAGCAAGTAATAGAATCAAAAGTATCTATTATGTCATTGCTTTTGTTTTGCTTTATTTTGCTTCTATATTTGCTCATATAAATATGAGTCTAAAGTGCCAGAAATGGAACAGGCACACAGTGATTGATCACTATATTCATTTATTACACATGTTAGAGGGTCAAGCATCACCATTAAAGAAACATCTAACTGATTTTCTATGAGTCAAACAAAATTATCATTCTAATGAATAATATATGTATTTTGCAATATTTTAGTTAAGCCACACTTACAAATTTACATCCATAGGTAAATTTCAGGTACTCAATCTATGGGATGGTTCAAGATGCCCAACACCTTACTCAGTGAGTTGTTCTGAGATCAATGAAGAGTGGATTCATGGAGCCTCTGTCATTCACCCAAGGTGTCTACTTCTCCAATATTCTATGAAAGATCCTCTGGTACACTATACTATCTCCTTCCAGTGCCTGCCTTTGAGGAAGATCTATCCCAGATATCTAAGAGTAACCTCAAATTCATGTGCTAGAGGAAACCAGCCCATTAAGTGCCAAACACAGTTGAAAAATATGGGTAGTAAAATCATAACTCTTTAAATGGTTACTTACTGTTACAAGCAAGTCAAATAGAAGAAACTCTCATTTTTTTATAAATAACTAAAATACTATCTATTCCTGGTGGTTTTTAAAAAGCCTTACTGTTATATATGTTTCCCTTTCCTTATATAGCAGATAAATTTTTGGACTAAGAATCTGTGCCCAGAGTAGTCATGTACATGGCAGGAGCACAAGGGTCTGGCATGAATTTGTGCTTTCATCATCCTACACATGAGTCTGATTTATGTGGGTAGTTTCTCAGAGATTTAAGTGTTCTCATATGTAAATGGGAAAGGGGACCCTGGTCTTTTAGAATTTATATGATGACCAAAGCATGTACATTATAAGGCATAGATAACTTATTGTTAGTGATAATATCAGTGACACTTAATAATTTTAAAACCCAATAATTATTGTGTACCTATGGACTAAACAAGTGTTCAAAGTGTTTATGCAGGCTAGCTAAAATAATCCTTGCAATGGCCCTTGAAGGTAAGTATTATAATTATATTTATTTTGGAGATAAACAAAATAGGAACTGAAGTATAAGAGGTTAAGTATCTTGCTCAAAGAAGTATAGCTAGAGCTTGAACTCCTGCCTTTCTAATTTAAGGTCCTTGCTCTTAAATGTAGTTCTTTAGAGCAATACTGCCCATTAGAACTAACTTTAATGAATAAAACATTCTATATGTGCTCTGCCAATATGGTAGCCAGTAGCTACATGTGGCTACCAAGCATTTGAAATATGATGAGAAAGATAGAAGAACTAAATTTTTAAATTTATGTGAGGTTAATGATGATTTAAATTAAATAGCCATCTGTAGCTACTGGCTACCATATCAGACAGTGCAGTTCTAGAATAAAGATCTGTTAAACTGTGATATGCTCCAGGGCTTGTATTATATCTCATTTGGCTTTGTGTTGGAGATAATACAAACCTTGGCACATAGGTGCACAATGAATGTTTTCAGCAGCCAATGGAGAGATACACTGATGAGTCGTACACTTAACTGGCTTGTGTTTGTTCCATCACAGTTTTCTTTTTCCATACCTTCAGTGTATTATAAGTTCTTGCTTAGTGAAACTTTCCTTGTTTTCATTTTAATATCCTCTGCTGGATTTAGGTGCCAAAAGGGCCACTATTTTCTAGAAAAAGAGATATATAATGGTTGAGAGCCTGGGCTTCTAAATATGACTGCTGTGCTACACATTCATTCTGACAACTTCTGAGCTGAAATGCCTTTCTTAGGCAAGTCACTGAACCTGAGTGCGTCTTCGTTTCCTGGTCTGTAAGGTATATATAATAAAAATTATCATCATGTGAGGTTGTTGGGAAGATAAATAGAGATAGGCCTTGCAAAGCACTTTGCAGAATATCTGGCAGGTAGATTAGGGTCAACAAATATTAGCTACTTATATTATTTGACTTTAATTATTCCTACTCCTGCTCTTCTTTTGAACCTCTAACACATCACAAGAGTAAAATTTCAAGAATGTCTTATAGAAAACATTTTTGGACGTTTACTAAAACTGAATTCAGAGAATGCTGACTTCTATCCTTTATTTAAGCTTCCATTTATTTTTGAGCTGTAATAACTTCCCAGACTCTTGAGATGAAACAAAGAATATAAAGGTAATAGGGCACATCTACTGCCTCCAAGAAGCTCACAGTGTGGTGAGAAAGACAGCTAACAAGCATTACAGATCAGTATGAACATTATACAGGAAATGAATATGGTGGAATAATCATTACTACTGGATGGATAGGAATTGTCCAGGAGGTCTTCATGGAAGAGGTGGTATCTGACTGAAATGAGCACTAGGCATTTGCTGAATGCATATGTAATGGAGCCGTCAATCTGTCTATCTTATGGCTCTTTGGAACTTAAATAAATTTTGAAAACTAGTACGTTTTTCTGTCTCTGTCTCTGTTTTTGTTTCTATATTGCCTCTCTCTGTCTCTGTCTCTGTCTCTGTCTCTGTTTTTGTTTCTATATTGCCTCTCTCTGTCTCTGTCTCTGTCTCTCTGTCTCTCTGTCTCTCTCTCTCTCTCTCTCTCTGTCTTCCATTCTCTCTCTGTTTCACCATGACTCCTTCTGTGCAGGCTGAGTTAAAATGAGTTAAACAAAAAAAATCCCAGAAAGTAAATGTCACTCTTGCTTACAGATCTTGCTTATAATTTTGCTTATCCAAGTCTTGCTTCCTCCACCCAAAACAACTTTTCTTTGTAAAACATTAAAATGGAAACTAAATCCAATTATTAGTATGTAATTACCTTTGAGTTCTCAAACTAGAGCAGCCATCATATTAGAGACTCCCCCCTCCCTTTTTATTCCAGCAAATCCTGATGACAGGAGTATCACAAAAAGAATACAATTCTTTTGCATATTAAAAAAGTATGTGAAATAATTGCCACAGCTGGTAAGTTGATTATGGGAAAATCTGGAGAAGGAGAGCACAGGATGTGCTGAAAAGCAGCTTGAACCATCCATCACTGGAATTATGTGTGAGTCCCAGAGAATCTGTACAGTCTTGTCCTGCCAAGACCCCTCATATAACTATGCACAACCCAGGCTACCAACACGACACATTGCACAAGAAATTACACATTTTAAATTAGGTGCCTGAAAGAGATGCTCTAGCTGCAAAGTGGAGACAGCTGCACTAAGATATTTGGCCATATCTATTTTCTGTGGCTTAGCTCAATTTATTAAGAAGGAGCCGCATGTTTTAGATCTCTGTCATGAAGGCGCTAAGGCATGGTGATGAAGAGACTGAGTTCTGGAGATAGTGTTGATTCCAATCCCATCACTTGTTATTCCTACTTGTATGGCCTTGGGTAAGCTGTTTAACCTCTTATGTACCCTAGCTTACACAGCTGTACATTAGGGAAACAATAGCACCTGATTTATAGTGTTCTTCTGGTAATTCAATAAGGCAAATATAAAGTGTTTAGCTAGTAGCTGTCATAATTAATGGCTAGTAAAAGTTGAGTATTGCCTTCCTATTATTCTGTCAGTTTACATTGTATCTTAATGCACTGTGTTCTTCCAACTCATGTGGCCTTCAAATGGTTGCTCAGTGAAGGAATGAGTAAATAAGCACCTTACCTTTATATAGTTTTGAAATAAATCAAATAAATTTTTTTCTTTGATTTCAGTCTTGCAATAATAACATATTTTATTCTATAATTTGAACAAGTGATGCCTTTAATTGGAAAATCACATTATTAAATATCCATAATGATCAGAAATAATAAATAGATTATTTTTAGGATTTTTTCATTTTTCTTGTTGATATTTATCACTTATTCATCTTGTCATTGGTTAGTAATCATTTGCAGACAAAAGATTGCCAATGCTAATATATATACATATGAAAAAGTAATAGATTATCATGGAAAGATGGAAGACTTAAGTAAATCATGAGAGTTCACTCTTGCACATGAACATTCATTGGGAACCACTCTACGGATGTCTTGACGTGAAAGACATAGAATTTTCTTCTTGTATTTTATCACAAGGGACAATATAGTGTAAAAGTGGAGTTAGAAATTAGATACGACTAGAATCTGACATCTAGATTGCGTGTAACACACTATTCTTATTAACTATAACTAAGCACATATTGTGAAGATTTGAGCTTCAGAGAAGTTTTATAAAACATAAATAAAAAGACACCTAACATTTCCTTTAATGAATATCCTGGGCAGCATTAAAGAGGAAATGAATCATCCCAGATTTCTTGAGAATACTGTTAAATCAGTGGCTGCATTGTAATTGATCAGGAATGTTTTGTCAGTTTTGAATTGTTCTTTTGTCCAGCACACAATCCCAGGAAATGTGTGATGACTTTTACTAAAATCCACTGGAGTGATGCACTTACACTTCTCTGCTTTTTTTGAGACCTTTTTTTCTAAACTCACCTCTTCTCTTGCTCCATGCTTATTCCTGAGCCTTCACTGAAGTAGAGGGGTTTTCCTTGTTAGGATTATCATTTGGATGGTGCATTTTTTCCTAAGCATACTTTTTTTCAGTATTTTCTACTATGGATGAGTAGGAAGCTGTAAATCTGCAGATTTTACCTTCTTTAAAGATTTCTTTTTTATTTTTTATTTATATATATTTATATATATATTTATTATACTTTAAGTTCTAGGGTACATGTGCACAACGTGCAGGTTTGTTACATATGTATACATGTGCCATGTTGGTGTGCTGCACGCATTAACTTGTCATTTACATTAGGTATATCTCCTAATGCTATCCCTCCCCCCTCCCCCCACCCCACAACAGGCCCCGGTGTGTGATGTTCCCCTTCCTGTGTCCATGTGTTCTCATTGTTCAATTCCCACCTATGAGTGAGAACATGCGGTGTTTGGTTTTTTGTCCTTGCTATAGTTTGCTGAGAATGATGGTTTCCAGCTTTATCCATGTCCCTACAAAGGACATGAACTCATCATTTTTTATGGCTGCATAGTATTCCATGGTGTATATGTGACACATTTTAAAGATTTCCTTCAGGTAGAGCAGGGGGCGGGCAAACCTGTTTGTATCTTTTCCTGCAGCATATTCAATTCCAGCTTTACTATTGACAAAATATATCTTTATTTTCTAAAACTACCTTATGTTTTTTTTTTTTTTAATTTGTGAGTGTTTATTTTGGCTCATGCTTTTCCATTCTTAAATGGTAGCTCTCATTGGTCTCTCGGAGAACAAGTGTGTCTGTGAGACTTCTTTTCTCACTTGCATTAACAACCATATGCCTTGGTAAAGAGAGTGGTAGTACAGGGATTCCTCTGAAGCTTTCCCATTAAAATGGAAGATGTAGTAGAGAAAAAAAAGAGCAAGTTGTCAGTAATAATGTTTTATCTTAATGTTGTCAAGTGACTTCTGGAGTTATCCCTGGCACATTTGTGAATATTTGCCTCAACCACAGAGTCTGCTTTACAAAATCCTTTTGTGCTAGAAGAGACTATTTAAAATTGTACTCATGGTACTGTCTCCAGGCAGGAATCTGTTATTAGCAGTAGAGATAACGAAGGCTACAGACATGTCATGACATTGGTTGCCCTAAGGATAAGAGCAGATCAAGGCTTTCGGAGGAAAGGACAGAGAGGGAGAATTACTCCTCGTCACTGCCAGATTTTGTGGCTACCAGCAAAGGATGGTTTTAAGCTGCAACTCAGGAAATTGGGAAAATATGGCAGCTCCTACACTGATGATTGCTCCCCTCAGTCTTCCCTCTTCAGGGCTGTTGTCTCTGGAGACTCTATTGAGGTACCAGGTCATGGCAGAGTTTCCCCCACAAATAATTGAAAAAATTACTTCATCCATGTATAGAGGAGATTCAAGGTCCACGCAGTGAGCTGAACTATTAGTAACACTGTTTTTATATACCTGTACACACCCACACCCAAAGCACACATGTTGTTTTGACAATAATGGCTATGAAGTGAGTGTTTAAATGACTAATATGTATCCAAGGTGGCGGTGGGGGGAGTTATTTTCTATTTATCAGAGAAGCTTTTGAAAATGCAACAAAATAGAATTGAATTGAAACAAAAATATTTATATACCACAAATTTGAAACAAATATTTACTAATCCATTCCTCCTCTCTCGAAAACAAAGTATGTGAATGGCTGAGAGATTGTGTCACATCGATGCAATTATATAATTCATTTGTATTCTGGGCTTTTCTTAAACAAAACAGAGACTACAATAATGAAAAAGGAAAGGCTGTATGAAATTTAAGAATGTACTTATTTTAGTTTGAAACTAAGTAGTATTGAATATGAAACTTGCAAATCTTTGGTTCTACTTCCTTTTATTCAAAGATCAAAAGTTCTTTATACACTGGAGAAGAAAATGCTGGGTACATTTTGGATTCAGTAGATATCACCAACTCTTTTTTTTTTTTAAGTGTTCTGACTTTGGCAGAAGCCAAGAAGCAGTTTGCAAAGCACTTTTCCTTAATATTTAAATTCCCTTTGAGGTTTAAGAGAAATTTAATCCACATGTTTCTAATTCATTTGCACTCAACTCATAAAAAATGTTCTTCAGTTTGATCTCATTGTAGTCCAGGGGCATTAAAAAGCTTTCAAATGAGCCTTCCTCCTTGAATTGAAACCCAGATGTTGGGTTTTGTCAGCTCTAAGCAAATTTGAAACTCAAAAAAGTCTTGGTCATAAATGAGAAGGCACAGATGGTTTTGGAACTGAGGGAGAAAAAAAATTCACAGATAATAGAAACTCTCTTAAAACATAAGGAACTATCATTTTTTAAGAATTTCATTCAACTGGTGAGTAACATTATGCTCATTTAAAGATGGCAGACTCTGCGTCTAAGGGAAATTGAATGATCTGGGGCCAAACTGTGAGTGAGAATACAGCCAAGAATAGACTCTCAGAGCCCTTCTTTATACTAATCACGAGTAGTGATTAAAATAAATAAATAGTAGGAGGGTGAAAAGGATGGAACCAAATGCTAAAGCCATATGGTAACACCATCAGGGAGAGGGAAAAAAAAAGGTTATTTTTCACATGTCAAATATTCCCTCACATTAGCCACCAAGAAGATGGGGAGGGGAGAAGAGATTGAATATTGTGCAATACAAGGCAAAAACAGTCACATTCTAAACAATTTTATTTCTGGCATTTCCCAGGAAGTTCAGCATTTCGACATTCAAATCCAGCCACTCAATTTAAGGCATTTTGAGGCAAAATATGATTCCATTTCTCTTAAATGTGAAGTCTATTTTAAAAATACTTATTTTTTCTACATCTTTAAACCAATATGTCTATTTGTACTGGCATAAACATATTATTAACTGGCAATGAGTAGTCTTTTTTATCTGAGAATATAGACTAATTTTTCTGCCTCATTTATAAATGTCTTCTAAAGCAGGATGAATTTACCAAAATGTTATGCACTTTATACTGATGAATTCCATCTAACAACAGTTTTGAAAACACCATAAAACTACTTTGATAAAAACTCTGTAGCTAAACATTGTTTTACTTAGTTTAGCTGGAGTATAGATGTTAGTTGGTTTTTCCCTTAAAAATTCCTTTAGAATCAAACGAGCCTCAGTTCAAATTCTAGCTCTGTATTTACAAACTAGGTGAGTTGGGGAATCATCAGCAGTATTGAAACTCAGTTGCTACACTTTTGATTAAAATAATCAGGGAAAGATGTTCTCTTTGGGGCTTACTAAGAAGACAGGTTTGACATCTGCAACTGCTTGTAGCTTCTGCTGGTATGAATGGAAATTGTCTGTGGATGGAGCCCCCATGGAAGAGAGGGGAGCGAAAAAGAGTATGAGTTCTGACGGCAATTGACTAAGTGCCTGGAATCAGCTATACCTGAAACCTTCCAACTACATGAGACAATTCATTCTCCCTTTAGCATAAGCCACTATGAATTCAGTTCTTCTTAACAGAAGTGTTTTGTTTAAATGTAAAGTATACATAGATAAATGCATTTTATCAATTCACAGTAAGATGTTTTTCCTACAAAGGTGACCAATCACAATTATTTCTCTTCTTACTGTTGCTGTTATTCCTGCTGTTGATTATTACTTGCGGCCTAAAATAACAATAAAATATAGCTTCATTTTTTTCATCCTGAGCAGGATCTAAATGGTTATTTTGATTCTTAGTCCCAGTCCCGAAACCCCGCAGAGCTTTTGGCATAGGCAACTACTTTGTTCAAAGAAAAAAATCACTCCTCTTCTTAGATATGCCCAGCAGGTCTATTAAACTACTGTGATTTTTCAGCCACTCACAGTTACTGCACATTGCTTACAACTGTGTTTCAACAGATCCTTCACACTTTTTTTTTCTTTTTTTATTCCCTCTCTGCACATGGGTGCACTATTCAATACCTGCTTGGGTAGCCTGATACCGTTGATTCTACATGAGTTCTACTGCCTCTGGTTGTTGACCACCTGATATTGGCATTTTCTTTTGAAAGTGAATCTTAATTTATATCAGTAAGGTTGATAAAGGAGCCAGGGAGAGAAAAATTTTAAGGATAATAATTTTGTTCAGAAGTAGGAAAAATAAGAAAATGACTGTACGCCAAATACAAAAAAAAGGACAAATAGTGGAAATAAATGTAAAAGGACCATCTTTTTTCAATTATGGTTGAAGGAAAGAATCCTTAAGGCCTCTGGGAAAAGGAGCCACATTTGAATTACTTTCTTTTGTACCCCAGGAGCTAGCACAGTAAGAAGCATTGTCAGAGCTTCTTACTCTCACTTGTTTAAGGACTGTGCCAATACTGATGGCCAAGGCCTCAGCAAAGAAGATGGTAGAAATAGGTTTTAACTCTTAGCTTTTTTCTCATGAGTTTCCACATGCAATTGTTAGGAATCATAAATGTATCTCTAGTCCTAATTTATGGAGGTTTTGGAGTAAGTTTATTTGCGCAATGACAGAGTTACTCTTTGGCTATGTAGTCCCTAGTTGATAAATAAAGTTTCCTAAATTCTTTCCTATCACTAGCATCTAAATATCTTCCCTTGGATACTAAGAGATTAGGAGAAAGAGAAAACCCAATTACAGTATTTTGGGGCTTGGTTTAGTGGCTGGTGGAAAGTGAGATTACAGCTCTGCGGATGGTTGGTTAGATGTGGAGGATAGTACTGAACAAACACAAACACAATCTGTCTTCTTTGGTCAAAAGCGACTTTTGTGATGGCCAGTGCATCCCTAAAACTTTTTATTAGTGACAAGGACATTCATAAATAGCATCCATGTCTATAGTTTTGACTCCTTCCCCCCTAACCCCACTAATGCTCTGATGTAAATTCTATCGCTACACATTGCCATGTCACTGTTGTATTCCTCCAGGAGATTATTAGTTCTCAGCACAGCATAATGTTTCCCTGATATTTTTTAAAATGTTGATATATGACTTCCAGTTGACTTTGCTTGCCCATTCTGTGTCTTTCCAAGGGTAGAGATAACCAATGCCAGGTGATCTACAAACGGAATTTGTCTTGGTGTCAGTGTACGTATACTGTGAAAAAATGTGTATGCATGTGTATGTGTTTGTGTGTATTTTAAATCACTTACTTTAACCGAGATATCACACTACCAGTGCCATTTTTAAAACCAAAGGGTTTAATTGGATAATCAATGGTGCTCTAAAGAGATGAGACTTGGTGGCTCAATCAGAGAATAAAAGGATATTCCAACAGTTGTGCTAAACCCTGCAAAGCTCAAATAATCTCAATTTTCAAATTAACTTATTATTCCAAACTACCTGCTCTTTTTCATTGACACCACTAAACAATCATTCCTAAGGGAATTATGGGTATTTGCACATCAGCCAATTCAGCTTAAATTCATTAATATTTACATTTTTGTCTGAAAATAAGTGCTTGTGAAATTACATAAATACCCACAGTGGTGTTTATTTTACTTGATACTATAAAGAAAAGAGGGTAAAGTTTAAAAATGTTTATAACAGATAACTATTTTATGTGTGAAAACAGGGACCCTCTTCTGTCATTCGACTTTGTATTTATTCTGTAAAGTCAAAGAGCAAAATTAAATAACAAGGCTTACATGCTTCAAATAATATTTTTAGAGATGATAGTTAAAATGAGAGATGTAACTAGAGAACTTAAAATCACACTTTAGTTCTCTGGGAATGGAATTCCTCTTAAAACAAATCACTTTTACCATGGATCTAAGAAATGTGTTGCAGAATGAGAGACCATAGAGGTTGCTTCCTTACAAATAAGCTGCAGTGACAAACTTTCATCTGAAGTTCACTACTATGATTTCTTTATAGCCTGAATATTTTTGATATCTTAATCATTTTTATAACCTAGGGGAGTGGATAGCAATCCCAAAGCGTATCACTCCAAACCAATGGCAAAGAACATTCTACCAATTGATAAGGATTAAAATATTTTATTTCTACAGAATATCAAAGAAAACTGTATAGCTTTCCCATCATGTTCTTTGTTTTACCTTTAAAGTTATAAACAAACACTTTACTGATTTTTTTTTTTTTAACAGTGATGCTCCATTTTGATCATTACCAGCATCTCATTGATATCTTCTGTCAGGTTCCCATGCAGTCACCTTAGCCATATCTGTTTTGTAGCTGTGCTTGGGATTCTTTTGTAGAATAACATTTATTCATCCTAATTTAGGGTTAATTCAGAGATGGGTGAGTTCCTATTTCACATGTCTTAGTGGGACTGTTTAGTTAACAACTACATTAAACCACGTTCATGCCAGTTATTTTGAGGCAGGAGACCTACAGGGCTCATTTTCAGGTTCAGACAGGATAAAGTGAAGAAACTGGTCAGAACAAACAGATGGCAATGAAAGCAACCTGTAGTTTCCCTCATTGCTCATCAGCATGAGACACTCCCACTGGCGCCATGATGGTTTACAAATACCGTGGAAATGACCCGAAAGTTACCGCCCCGTTCCATGGCAGCCACCTGAAAGTTACTGCCTCTTTTTCAGAGATTTCTGAATAATCTTCCCCTTAATTTGTATGCAATTAAAAGTGGGTATAAATACACATAGCCAATACCACAAGGGCTCACTCTGGGAACACAGCCTAGGAATTAGCCCTGCTCCACAAGGAGCAGCTTGGGTTCAATAAAAGTTGCTGTCTATCACCACCAGCTCACACTTGAATTCTTTCCTGCGCAAAACCAAGAACCCTCACAGGCTAATACCAATTTTGGGGCTTGCTTTCCCTGTATCAATTTGACATAGAAACCGTCATTAATATATTTCACCTGTTTACACACATGTTTAACATCTGCTGTGTAAAAAATACTGTAAAGGAGCTGAGTAGCAAGGCGAGAGAAAGTCAAGAATGAATGAGAAGCCCTTGTAAGGATGGCCAACAAGAGAGCACACCGTTTCTCTACACTGTTGGAACAGAGTGGGCCTTGGAAGTGTGTGTTAAGAAGAAAGGAGAGTTTACCCTGCCTATATGAGATGATGCCTTTGCAAAGGATATAACGTTAATTGGATCTTTTAATTACTATCATTTATTGCAGAGGGGTTCTTTAATGTTTTCATTGCCAGTGTGTGTTTTAGGCTTCTCTGGGGTTACTGGAAAGATGTTTCTGTAAGTGAGAATACTCCAATATGCAATGTATTTTCAAGTTAATTTTATGCCTAGGATTTTTGTTTTGTTTTGTTTTCTCTTAGCCATTGGGAATAATGACCGCAGGTATGTACCGAACGGTACATTTCTCTCCACCTCCATCACCACCACACAATTCCAATGAGCTTCTGTATCGATTCTCTTTCTTCTTTCCTTGCCAACTTTGGTGCATTCTCTAACCACAGCAAAGAGAAAATGTAAATCAATTTGTCATTTCCCTGCTATTGACTTTCCAAGGGTTCAGCAAGATCTGACTTCCTCTTTGATTGGTACCATGCCCCTTTGCCAAGTACATTCAAGTCTTCTGACAAGAGCATTATTTCTTCCACTCTTTGTCTGGCTGATTCTTCATTCTGTAGAGTCTCCGCATAAATATTCCTTCCCAGAAAAGTCTTTCCTAATATTCTGTTATATTATTTCATAACATCCTGTGCTTTTTCACTATAACATGCTTCATTATTTGTAATTTGCATATGTATCTATTTTTCATAATAGAGTATAAACCTGATAAGAATTGAGGCAGTGTAGACCTCTTCCCTAACACAGTGTTTACCATGTATAAAGCATTCAAGAAAATTATTTTCTGAATGAATTAATCTCATTACCATAACATTTAGGCTAAATATTTCATCAATAGGTTTATCATGTATGTTGACCATTGTGTACTGTGAGTTTAACTTCCTAAGGATTGAGGGGGAAAAATAAAACGAGACAAAGATCTTAGGCATAAAACTAATTGGGAAATATATTGCATATTGGAATATTCTTACTTTTCTTTCCTGTGCAATTGAACCTAAATTCAATATGTTCCTACTGTAGGCTATGTTTACCAAAATCAAACTACATTCAGCTATGGATAACCTGTCTTTGAACATATGCTGTAGGCTGCATTCTACCAGATGAGTGGGGAACAAGCTGTGAGACTAAACTTTTATCATCATCTCTATAAATCACGATGAAAGCTATAGACTTCCTCCTGTGGACCTCACACTGCCTTTAGAAAAACAAAAAGGTGAAATATTTAGGTTGAAAAATAAGCAAATCTGAAAACAATTATTTGGCATTAATAGAACAGCATTAAATATTCTATGTCTTTAAAGATCTGCATGAAGGAGAATTCCAAAAATGCTAGGAAGCATAATTGCAGATACCTGGCCCAAAAGCATGGCCAGTATTTTAATATCTCGGTTAATGATGCCAACTCCAACATAAAATAGATTTCCTCCAAATGTTTTTATATGTTTAAATATATTCACTTTTTCTTGAACATAAGTAGAGACTAATTCTAAGCCAATTGAGGTTATATTTTGCACATTGCTCATTTTATATATTTATTTATTTTTAGTATATTGCAAAATAGTTCCTACAGGAATAAAATGGTCTTTATTTTGAACTTGAAAAATGAAAAGAAATGAGATTAAATATAAATGGAGACAAGTTTCAAGCTCCATATCAAATGCAGAGCATACTATTCTGATTATCTAAGGGATGTTAAGGATCGTAAATGTTCTTTTCTACAATATCGGGCCAGTAAAAAAAGTTTAATATTCATTTGCCTGTGGGTAGTAGATAAATCAATTGTGCGCATATTGTAGTATTTACTACACTTAATAGGTAAACATTAAAAATAAACGTATAATTTTCTAATAATTATCCTTTTAAGGAAAAGTGCTTATTTTTAGCAGCAGAAGGAATTTTTTTAATTGAATTTAATAACACATTGATAGAAGGCTGGATTTAATCCAACTGTAAAATGAAATTAGAGTTACATTTCATACTACCAACCTTTGTGGACGTTAATCTAATTTAAATGCTGTTTACAGCTCACTTACTCTTTATTTTAATATTGCAATGATAGAAAATAGATTTAATTGTGACAAATATATTTCGTTTCTACATAAAAACAATGTTTTCTTGTACTGCCCTTTTATCTGAAGATTTCTAAATACTTCCATATATCCCGTCTTATTTCCTCTTCTCGTCATCTTATGAAGTCTAATAGAAAAATAAAATTTGATTATAATTCAGGGAATTTACTTTTGATTTTATTTTGTTTCTGCCTTCTGATCGACTGGCTCTTTGTGAGTAAATGATTTGCTGAACCAATCAGTGCCTCAATTTCTCTAGGTATGAAATAAGAGTTACCTCTGCTGTTTCTTTTTTTGCTGCATAGTCAAATGCAATATCATGAAATTAAATATCTGTGCCTCCACTGAAAATGATGCCATATAAACTCAAGCAATACTTATTTGTATTTACTAGTTGACAAACTGATTTACTTCTGAAGTCAGTTATTGAAAGAGATTCGACCTTGGTACACTGAGCTTCCCTAGAATCTTTAATGGCAGGGAGCAGAAATTCCTTAGCTAGTGCCCTCATCAAAGAGAACATTTGATATTTTACTACTTCGTGGCTTCAGGGAAACACAATTCAATTTTGACTCATTTTGACAGTTAAAAAAAAAGAGCCCTTGTTTGGAGCATGAAACAAAAATGTAGAAATTGGAAAGAAAAATAAATTCTGGTGAGCATCAAATCTGTGTCAAGTATTGTGCTAGTAGATGCTTTATTAACTTCTCTAGTAGACTGGCAGATAAAATACAAGACACCAAGTTTAATCTGAATTTCAGATAAAAAAGAAACCATATATATAGTATATAGTATAAGTATATATCATATAGAGTATATAGTGTATAAGTATATATTATGTATAGTATATAGTGTATAAGTATATATTATATAGAGTATATTGTGTATAAGTATATATTATACAGAGTATATAGTGTATAAGTATATATTATATAGAGTATATACTGTATAAGTATATATTATATAGAGTATATACTGTATAAGTATGCACCATGTAATATTTGGGAAATACTTCTATTGAGACAACTTGTTCATCTAAAATTCGAATTTAACTAAGTACCAAGCATTTTTGATAAATCTGGCAACCCTATTCTTATGGCATCTCTACAAGGTAGGCTCATACCATCTAATATACAACTGGGAAAACAAAGTTTCAAAAAGCTTATATTACAGAGCTTGGATTACTCAACTAGCAAGTGGCAGAGGTGGAAATAAAACTCAGCTCTGTCTTCTGTAATCACAGAGTTGTTTCAGAATTCCCCTCTTATTTACCTAGCACATTAACATATTCGACTGCAGAATCAACAGCAACGCCCTCCATCACCAATAGAAACATTGCTGCTTAGCTAAACAGATCAAGAGAAAAGGACATAATTCATTTCATTCCACCTCCTCCCCAGGCAAAATTTCCTTGCTCCACGACTTCTGACAAAGGAAAAAGAACATTCTCGCTTACTCTTCCCACGTAGTACATCTGCAACTACATTCCCTCAGGGTGAGAAACCCAAGGTATACACAGAGAACTGAGGGACATATTTACAGTCTCCTAAGTTCCCATCTTTGCTCCCGTATCAGCATTTATCATTTTTGTGGTGAGACGTATTTTGGGAAGCACGGCGGTAATTCCCTCAAAGCAACAGTTCCAGGACTCCACAGAGCCGTAGGTGGCCATCCGTGGTCTGTAGATTCTGAAGGGTGAAAGAAAATCTGAGCTTACTCGCAGTTAAAGTGATGGAAGTGGCAGCTATTAAAGCTATTAGTTACTATTTTCTGTCCTGAAAGAAAAGGAGAGAGGATATTAACACTGGGGACAAAGGAAGATGTATTGCTGAGCTTCGAGCTTCCGAAGCCTTGCCCTGCAATCTGTGCTGCTGCTCCCACACAGTTTGGCAGGAGACAAATGGTGAGTAGTGTTCTATTTTTAATTTTAAACTTTTAAGCAGAAGGCCATCAAGAATAATCTGCTCAGTAAACATTTGGTCTCGAGTCTTAGCATTTCTTTCTGTTCAGCAAACAGTATCACAAATGTTAAATGTTAGAGAAGAACCAATGGCATGTGTGTTTTAGCAAGTCGATTCTTTGCCAAGAATATCTCTGGATTTTTACTTTCCTGAGCAGTTTAGGAAATAAATGATAAACATAGCTTGACAGTGGTGAACTCAGGAATAAAGAATGGACTTTCTAGCCAGATAGACACAAGTTCAAGTGCCAGCTCCACGATGTACTTGCTGTGTGACCTTGGATGTGTTTCTTAAATATCCTACACCTGTTTCCTCTGAGAGTAGAATTAATGGCAGTACCTACTTTATTGCAAAGATGAAAAGAGGTTTTGTGCATGAAATGCAAAGCAGTACCATGGAAATATTGGACATCCAAAGATGCCTGTCAATTCCTCTGACTTACACCCGCTTCTTAAACTTAGAGAATGCAATTTATTGAGACGAAAGGGAGCTATATTGAGCAAAATAAAATTGTAGATGTAAAGGCATGATATTCTGTTATTTAACAATGTATCATATATTATTAATCCTTTGAGCTTATAGGCTTGCCATAGATCCAAATGCAATAGTGTTGGCTTATGTGATCGTCTTCATATTTATTTAATTCCCACAATCCATCTCTGATTGGTTCAGTGCAAGAACCATCAAGGTACTTTAGTATAAGAAACTTTCAGACGTTTGGGATGGTGTGTCATTGGAATTAAGCGATTCATGTGGTAATACATTTTCTATTAAACTTGCATCAAAATAAATATGCATGAGGAACCTAGTGGAAAGAACTCATTATTAGGGAAAATAGGTGCACCAGATGGCTTTTACTTTTATAGATTTATTTTATGAGACAGGATCTCCCTGTGTCACCCAGGCTGGAGTGCAATGGCACCATCATGGCTCATTGCAGCCTTGAACTCCTGGGCTCAAGCAATCCTCCCGCCTCAGCCTCTCAATGTGCTAAGATTACAGGCATGATTACTGTGCCTGGCCTTCCAATGGCTTTTACGCAAAGATTTTTTTTTCCAACTATGAGATTCTGCATAGAATCTTAGTACAAATTCTATAACCAATTCATTGAATCTGATTTGATTCATCTATAAATTCATTAAAAGTGCATTTATTGCCCTCCAACTATGTGTTTGACACTGATGCAGGCACTCTGTTAACTAACACTATGTAGAAATCACGGAGAAACTATACTGAATTGTAGTGAGGAGAGAGAAAAAAATGTCAACCAATAGTTCCTTGTTACTGTACACTGAGCAATATATTTTATCCCATTACATTTTATTTGTGTCACTTCCATTCTGCTCTCAGTATGAACAGACAAGGCTAATATTGTTTCCAGTGAAGGCCTGACAGCTATTCTGTTGGTTTGTTTGGCATTACATTTGAGCTGCACTCATGCGGCCCAGAATGCTGAAGGATGGCTTGGCTGAAAAGAACGGGCAATATGCCCAAGGGAGAAAGGACAGAATTTGGAAGACTAGAGGAATTTGGAATCAGTACTTGGACATATACGGTCTGCTAAGGATCTGAAAATTCCCACATTGTAGTTTGAGGTAGCTAAAAGGGAAATAACCTTTACCCTCCATGACAATGCCTGGAGCTGCACAGGCTAATTTTAAACATTATGAGCTTTGATATCACATGGTCTAATCCTTGTCTCTGTTATAATGAGCCCTACATGTTGCTTTGTCAGCAACCTTTTCCACAAACTGTACCCTGTTTTTTTTCTTTGAGAAAATCTACCTTTCCCCGGGGGCTGGAATTGACCAAAATTAACAGTAATTTATCATTCAAGCCTTACCCTGAAAGTTGGGATCCTTCAATATACTCGAGTTCCAAAATAGTTACATTAGACAGATTCTGCCAGTCCAATTATTATATAGGTGGGGTGACAGATTTCTGGGGCTTTCTGCTTTACCATCTTCCCAGAATCCTCCCCTGCTGGTCTATTTTTAACATATGCTTTATAATATGTGTTCGTATAAAGACTAAATATATTAATTTGTAATTTATATAAATTCTACCATTTTGTACCTTCTGCAATTTGCCTAACATTGTTTTTGAGCCCTGTTCATGATGACTCGTGTTGTCCTCATTATTTATGTTATCTGTTGTATAGCATTCCACCATATGACTATATTGATGATCGTGTAGGTTATTCCCTGTATTTTGCAATTAAAAATGATATCTCATAGGTGGTTGCTTTCGAGTGTGTGAGCGTTTTCAAAAAGTGAATAACTAGATGTGAATTCTAGGTCAGATAAAAGTTTATACCTTCTCAGTTGTACCAGATATTGCTAAATTCATCTTCACCTTCCGATCCTCTCAAATTACAAATGTACACATACACACACAGACACACAGACACACACACATACACACACACTTGATTATTTGAGCCCAAGAGTTTGAGACCAGCCTTAGCAACATGAAAAGAGACTGTCTCTACAAAAAATGTTTAAATTAACCTGGTGTGGTGGTAAGCACCTGTTGTCCCAGCTGCTTGAGAGGGTGAGGTGGGAGAATCACTTGAGCCTAGGAGGTTTAGGTTGCAGTGAGCTGTGATCATATCACTGCCTTCCAGCCTGGGTGACAGAGGAAGACTCTACCAATATTAGTTTGTTCTCATGCTGCTGATAAAGACACACCCGAAACTGGGAACAAAAAGAGGTTTAATTGGACTTACAGTTCCACATGGCTGGGGAGGTCTCACAATCATGGCGGTGGCAAGAGAAAAATGAGGAAGAAGCCAAAATGGCAACCCCTGATAAACCCATCACATCTTGTAGGACTTATTCACTATCACGATATAGCAAGGGAAAGACTGGCCCCCATGATTCAGTTACCTCTCACTGGGTCCCTCTCACAACATGTGGGAATTCTGGGAGATAAAATCCAAGTTGAGATTTTGGTGAGGACACAGCCAAACCATATTCTTCCGCCCCTGGCCCCTCCAAATATCATGTCTTCCCATTTCAAAACCAATCACACCTTCTCAGCAGTCTCACAAAGTCTTAAGTCATTTCAGCATTAAACCACAGTCCACAGTCCAAAGTCTCATCTGAGACAAGTCAAGTCCCTTCCCCCTATGAGCCTGCAAAATCAAAAGTAGATACAATGGGGGTGTAGGTAGATACATTCCGGGATACAATGGGGTACAGGTATTTGGCAAATACAGCCATTCCAAATCGGAGAACCTGGCCAAAACAAAGGGGTTACAGGGCCCATGCAAGTCTGAAATCCAGCTAGGCAGTCAAATTTTAAAGGTCCAAAATGATTTCCTTTGACTCCAGGTCTCACATCCAGGTCAGGCTGATGCAAGAGGTGGGTTCCCAGGATCTTGGGCAGCTCCACCCCTGTGGCTTTGCAGGGTACAGCCTCCTTCCTTGCTGCTTTCATGGGCTGGCATTGAGTGTCTGCAGCTTTTCCAGGCTCACAGTGCAAGTTGTCAGTGGATCTACCATTCTGGGGTCTGGAGAACAGTAGCCTTCTTCTCACAGCTCCACTAGGCAGTGCCCTAGTAGGGACTTTGTATGGGGACTCCAATGCCACATTTCCCTTCTGTGCTGCCCTAGCAGAGGTTCTCCATGAGGGCCCTGCCCCTGTAGCAAACTTTAGCCTGGACATCCAGGTGTTTCCATACATTTTCTAATATCAAGGTGGAGGTTCCCAAACCTCAATTCTTGACTTCTGCACACTGCAAGCTCAACACCACCTGAAGGCTGCCAAGGCTTGGGGCTTGCATCCTCTGAAGCCATGGCCCAAGCTCTGCGTTGGCCCTTTTCAGACATGGCTGGAGCAGGTGAGACACAGGACACCAAGTCCCCAGGCTGCACCCAGCACTGGGACCCTGGGCCCAGCCCACAAAACCACTTTTTCCTCCTAAGCCTCCAGACCTGTGATGGGAGGGGTTGCCGTGAAGGTCTCTGACATGGCCTGGAGATATTTTCCCCCTGGTCTTGAGGATTAACATTAGGCTTCTTGCTACTTATGCAAATTTCTGCAGCTGGCTTAAATGTCTCCTCAAAAAATGGGGTTTTTTTTCTACTGCATCATCAAGCTACAAATTTTCTGAACTTTTATGCTCTGTTTCCCTTTTAAAATGGAATGCTTTTAACAGCACCCAAGTCACCTTTTGAATGTTTTGCTGCTTAGAAATTTCTTTTGCCAGATACCCTAAATCATCTCTCCCAAATTCAAAGTTTCACAAATCTCTAAGGCAGGGGAAACATGCCACTAGTCTCTTTGCTAAGACATAACAAGACCCACCTTTGCTCTAGTTCCCAACAAATTCCTCATCTCCATTTGAGACCACCTCAGCCTGGACCTTGTTGTTCATATCACTATCAATTTGTCAAAGCAATTCAACAAGTCTCTAGGAGGTTCCAAACTTTCCCTCATTTTCCTTTGTTCTTCTGAGCTCTGCAAACTATTCCAACTTCTGCCTGTTACCCAATTCCAAAGTCACTTCCACATTTTCAGATATCTTTTCAGCAATGCCCCACTCTACGGGTACAAATTTAGTGTTAGTTCCTTTTCATGCTGCTGATAAAGACACACCCAAACCTGGGAACAAAAAGGGGTTTAATTGGACTTACAGTTCCACATGGCTGGGGAGGCCTCAGAATCATGGTGGGAGGCTAAAGGCACTTCTTACGTGGCAGTGGCAAGAGAAAAATGAGGAAGAAGGAAAAACGGATGCCACTGATATACCCATCAGATCTCATGAGAGTTATTCACCATCATGAGACTAGCACTGGAAAGACTGGCCCCCATGATTCAATTACCTCACCCTGGGTTCCCACAACAGGTGGGAATTCTGGGAGTTACAATTCAAGTTGAGATTTCAGTGGGGATGCAGCCAAACCAAGCCATTGTCTCAAAAAAAAAAATGATGATAATTTTTTCTTTAAGATGTTCAATGAATTGGGGTCCATTTAAGAAGTGAAAATAATTCCACCACTGTCTTTGTCTCCCCATTAGAATTGATTACTGACTAGCTGGAAATGATCAATAAGTGTTTAGACATTCTTTTATTTGTTGGTAAAGAGTTCATGTTAAAGGGAATGGATTTTGCGAGAATTATATAGCTAGCTAACTCTGGCATTTTAAGTGTTGAGAAACCAGAGGACGAAGTAGGAACAAAGAATCAAATATTTTTTTAAAAAGTCTGATAGATTAGTTACCTCCTTCAAATGTTTTATTCTTTCTGAAAAGCCTTCAATTGTTACTGCTCTGTTTTTGAAATAAGAAATTTTACCATATGCTTTAGACAATGACTTAGACAACTGGCTATAGAGACTGTGTTAGCTGAATTCATCCATTCACAATAATTTATTGAATGCTTCTTCTGTGACTGGAAACACACATGGCTGGAGATACAGATATGCTTCTGTTTTGAAAGCCTTTACAATCATCTATAAGAGGAGAAAATGTGTAAGCAGCTCATTTTGATTAGTTATTACAAGCATTTTCATAGAATTATGTATAGAATTTAAAGAGCCGTGCACGGAGTGACAGAGTACTATGACTGATGGGAATAAGCAAGGTTTTAAGAGGATTTTGCCTTAAATTTTTATTTTTTTAATGATGTTTGAGGTGCAATGGCTCACGTGTGAAATCCCAGCACTTTGGGAGGCCAAGGCAGGAGTATCACTTGAGCCCAGGAGTTCGAGACCAGCCTTCACAACATAGTGTGGCCTCATCTCAAAATAATAATAATGATAATAATAATAATAATAATAATAATAATAATAATAATAAAATAAAATAAAAATAAAAATATAAAGGTAAAACAAAAGGTGTTTGTAACAACAATTAGAAAAAAGCAATTTAAAGAGGCAAACTATCTGAACAGATACCTCACCAAGGATGATATAAGAATGACAAAATAGGCATATGAAAACATGCTAACCTCATGTATCATTAGAGAATTGCAAATTAAAGTGACAGCAAAATACCACTACGCATCTATTATAATGGCTAAAACCCACAATTTGACAATACCAAATACTGGTGAGGATGTAGAGAAATGGGAATTTTCATTCATTGTTGGTGAAAATAAAAAATAGCCACTTTGGGAAAAATTTTGGCAGTGTTTTACAAAGTTTAACATAGTCTTACCAATACAATCTAGCAATTGCAATTCTAGATATTTGCTCAAATGAGTTGAAACTTACGCCCACACAGAATCCTGCATATGAATGCACACAGCAGCCTAATTGCCAAAATTTGGAAGCAACCAAACTGTCTTTCAGTAGGTGAATGAATAAACTGTAGTACATTCAGAGAAGAGAATATTATTTAGCACTAAAAAGAAATGAGCTATAAAACCATGAAAAGACAAGAAGGAAACCTACTAAGAGAAAGAAGCCAATCAGAAAAGACCACATACTATATAGTTTCAACTATATGACACTCTGAAAACTAAAGTTATAGTGACAGTAAAAAGATCAATGGTTGCCAGGGTTTTGATGGATAGGTGTACAACAAGATATTCGGGGCACTGAAACTATTTTGTAATATACTATAACAGTGAACAGATGACACAGATGAATGATATTATCCATTTGTAAAAATCCACAGAACTACAAACACAAGGAGTGAAATCTAATAAAGACTAAGGACTTTAGTTAATAATGTATCTATATTGGTTCCTCAATTGTAAACAATGTACTACACGAATGCAAGATGTTAAAGGTAAGGGAAACTCTAGGGCAGAAGGTTAGGAAAGAGTATATGGAAAATCTCTGTACTTCCTGCTCAATTTTTCTGTAAATGTGAAAGTTCTCTAAAATAATTATGCCCATTAGTTTGAAATAGTGATAATTCTATGTCCAATAGGAAAATAAGAAAGGGACATGAATGCAGAAAACAACAGCATTTCCCACCAAACTGGGATCAAAGGAGTTAGTGGGTATAAAAAAAGCCTACCAAGTTGAACTATGAGTAGTTCTACGAAATGACACTGGGGAGGACTTGTTTTGGAGTGGGGGTGTCAAATCACAGAAACTTTAATTTGAGAGCTCAGTAATTAGAAATTTGTTGTAATTATTCTCTGAGAGTAATAAAGCATAGGCATGAAAATAAGATTTTAACTTGTAAAATTCTCTTTAATTTCCTGTGTCGAGGTGGTAGAGTCTTAAAGGACATTGGTTAGGAGGCCATTGTCTTTGTGCAGGAGACCTTTGTTATTGATTAGCTCAAGTTATGCGGGGGAGGTAAAGAAGACACAACACGTTGCAGAGAAAGTGGAGGGAAGAGATAGATTCTAAAATAAATTTACTCTGAAACAAGCCAAGACAGATGCAAAGCCAACAGAGAACTTCTTCTTATGCTTTTTTCTCTCTACTGTTTGGATTTAAACACCACCACCTCAAAAGACCTGGGTTTCTATATATTTTAAAACATGTTATCTCAGAAATGTGTTAGTAATTGAAATTCAAGCTCTTATAAGTTATGGAGAATATAGTAATGATAAAAATGAAATTAGTCAATAATTTAAATAATAAATTTTTATATTTAAATACTTAAAACTTAATTTAGAAAGAAAAAACTGACAGTGTATTCTTATAAAATATGCATCTTCTTTCTGACATATTTATGGGCAAAAGTAGAAAACAAATTTGTACTTGTACAAGTGTTTTTAATGTACATGAAAGAAATTATGGTGTAAACATGGTAAAAAAGCATTCAGATGTAAGATTATATGCATATATGTTTATAAATTACGCATTCTCCTTAATATCTTGAAATTTGGAATTCATAGAGTATACTCTATGTTGAAAGTGAGAGATATTTCAGAAGAGGTGTTGGCATTTTAGAAATGCTATAAATATTAATGAGCTTGGCTACCAGTTAGCTGGAAGGACAAGTAATTCCAGAGGTGGATGGTAAGTGGTTGGGAGCCTAAGGAGGAAAATGACTGTATTTCAGATACTGATAAAACCAAGATCCAAAAATATTTTGGCAGTGTGCTAAAAGAGTGAGTCAGAAATTAGCAATAAAATTTAATAGGGCAAAACGTATGTCTGCTAAAACAATCTGGTAGTTTCACGGTAGGAGAGAGGTGAATGAATATCAGAAGCAAATAATAAAAAGTGTTAAGTTTTCAGTTAATGGTAATTTCAGCAAAAATCAATACTAATGGATTACTAAATCAGTCTAAAATTGATCTGGAAGTTTGGTAGCCAGAGAATATTTGGCAAAACTTTCCCATATTGGACAGGCCACAGTACTGTTGGGTCTGGGTCTGGGTCATTTTCAGGGATGCAGAAACATTAAATCTGTCTAATGGTTATCATTTAGAAAATACAAGATTAAGGTCCATAAAGCATAGGTGAAAGAAGCAATTGCTTTTTTAATGAGACAGCCTCAGATAGTAAGCAAGAGCTATCTTTGAATATTGGAAGTGAACTAGGCTTACCTTTATTGGACTTAAATGTTAGAACTGGAACCACAGGAAGAAAGCTTCTTGAGGATAGAAATCAGCTTAGCAAAGGAAAACTTTCTAAGCAGTAATAAGGAAAGGGATGTCTTAGGAGAGAGTGAATTTCATATCATTTGAGTTTATGAGAAGAGCAGCATTTTTTATTTTTTTTTGGAGTGATGCATATATTGCATAAAGAATCCTTTCTATTTCTGGGCATTAATTAGAATGCTAAAGTAAATTCTACAGAAGAGAAGAAGAGTAACAAAGTCCATGGTTGATGTAGGACTCAAATTTATAAGCTACAAGTGGTTAAACAAACAAGCAAACGAGAATTGGGTCAAATTCAGCAACACATTCAGTTCCACTTAAGTGGTAGATGTGTGGTGATTGAATGTTAGAATATACTGAAAGGATTTAAAAGATATCATTGACTCTCCCATACGAGTCATAGGATTGATCTCAGAGACAAGGATATGACCAGAACTGGGGTCACCAGATAGAGAGAACCCCAAGAGGAGGCAGTAGTAAATGCCGTGAGGATGCAGTGTCAGAGTAACCACCTTATGGGTTTTTCCTGCCCACTGAATAGACAAAATCAATCCACTGAGACCATGGCATTGCAGTTAAAGTGAAAGTGTAATTAACATAAGGCTGGCCACTGTATGTGGGAGACAGAGTTATTACTAAAATCAATCTTGCAGAAGGCTTGGAGGTTAGGTATTCTTCAAAGATAGCTTGATGGGCAGAGGCCCAAGATATGGGTGCTGCTGATTGGTTGGGGATGGAATCATAGGGGTGTGAAAAATGGTACTCCTGGCTGAGTCTGCTTCTGGGTGGGGGCCGCAGGACTGGTTGAGGGAAGGACAGATCCTGGTTGGACCATCCAGTTGTCAGAAATGCAAAAGCCTGAAGGCATTTCAAAAGGCCAATCTTAGGTTAATTACAGCAGAACCTAAGGAAGTTACAAATCTTATGACCTCCAGAATAATGGCTGGTAATCATTTAACTAAGCCTGTATCTTAGCAGAATTCAGGTCCCTCTCCACTTCCTAACCTGGTGGCCTTTCATTAGTTTTACAAGGCTGGTTTAGTTTTGGGGAAGGGCTACCATCATTTAAACTATAAACTAAATACTTTCCTAAGTTAGCTTGGCTCATGCCCAGGAATGAGCAAAGACAGCCAGCCTGCGAGGCTAGAAGCAAGATGGGGTCAGCCATGTCAGATTTCTCTTACTGTCATGATTTTTGCAGAGGCAGTTTCATCAGTAGACTTAAGTACAGACATACAGAATGGTGAGGTAGACTTTATTATTCAGTTGAATTACATGTCATTAAAGTAAAATCACATATGGAGATTTTATTCCTTATCAGCTCCATCCTATATAGTCAGGCTAAGGAAAACAAAACAAAAACAAAAATATCCTCCCTCTTCTCAAGAAATCCATCATCTCCTGGCAGAAGGAGTTCTGCCAAAATATGAATATAATACCACTTCTAGTTTTGAGCATATACTAGGCAAATACTAATGACAGGCATTGTATTAGGCCATTCTGATTTTGCTATAAAGAAATACCTGAGACTGCATAATTTATAAAGAAAAGAGATTTAATTGGCTCACAGTTCTGCAGGCTGTATAGGAAACATGGCTTCTGGTGAGACTTCAGGAAGCTTTTACTCATGGCAAAAGATCAAACGAGAGCTTCTACATCACATGGTGAAAGCAAGAGAGAGAGTGGAGGGGCAGCTACCACACACTTAAACCAGCAGATCTCATGAGAACTCACTCACTATCACTAAGGCAGCACCAAGCTGCCATGAAGAATAAGCCCTCATGATCCAGACACTTCCCACCAGGCCGCACCTCCGGCACTGGGGATTACAATTCAACATGAGATTTAGGTGAGGACAAATATCCAAAGCATATCAGGCACTATGTATGATAAAAGCCCACATGATCTGGGCTAATCCTTTTAGTCCTCTGAATTACGTATCATTATTAGCCCAACTTCCCCAGATTGGAAACAGAGACCCAGAGAAGTTATGCAAGGTATTTTAGGTTCACAGTTAGAATGAGGTAGAGCTGGACTCACACCTATAAAGTATAAAGGGAGAAAACATCCAGGTCTTTTTTACCTATCAGTTCGTAAGTCCAACATTAATGTTTTTAACTGAGTTGTGATGCCTTTATGAAACCTACAAAGGAACATATGACCTTTTCAAAGTCTACAAAGATCCCATTTTCCTTAAAATAAAATACAAAAATATCACTAGGACCAAAAAGAGTGCTATGGACTAGTAAAAAAACTATCATTTAAAATTTTAGGCCAGGCATGTTGGCTCACACCTGTGATCCCAGCACTCTGGGAGGCCGAGGCGGGCAGATCACCTGAGATCAGGAGTTCGAGACCAGCCTGGCCAACATGGTGAAACCCCATCTCTACTAGAAATACAAAATTAGCTGGGAGTGGTGGTGTGTTCCTGTAGTCTCAGCTACTTGTGAGGCTAAGGCAGGAGAATCGCTTGAACCCGGGAAGCAAGGTTGCAGTGAGCCGACACCTATGGCTGACTAATTCCAAAGCCCATGCTGCTAAATGTTATGCTAGAAAGAAAACTCTAATGCTAATGCAATGGGTATGCTAGGCAGGAAGAACCTAGATGCAGGGAGATCTATTTCAACATCTAGCCATGAGGGAATGAATATCAAGTTTCAGATTCAAGGAAGAGCAATGATAGACAAAAGGGCCCATATGAAATCTAAGGCAATGGAATGGTCAAGTAATTATGTCACTCATTAAGAACACAAAGAGATTACAACTATTGAAAGATCTTAAACCATGAATAATTAAAATCTCAGACACATATTTTCTGACTATTTCAAAAACTATAATATTGTCCTAATGTCACCTTTAGTAAAAGGCAGGCTTCTAAATAAGAGGAGAGGAATGAGACTTTATGTGGGAAACAGGACAGTTATTAATGTTATTAGTTATTAGTTATTTATTCACATACTAGCTTAGAAAAATCTTGAAAATGAAGCTGTGGGCAAAGTTGTACAGTTACCTTGTTACATGTAAAAAATAATTTCATATTTTTGTATAAAGTGAGACCATTTGATCATGTGGTATAAATCTAAAGCTGAAAAAGAAACTAATTAAAAACAAAAAGTTACTCAATGCTGAGATTTAATTTTCAAATGAACTGCTAAAGTCAAAATTAAACTTTAGCAATCCTATTACATTCTTTGTCTGCTTAATGTTTTTAAGAGAAATAGTCTTTATAATTACGAATCTGTGTAATATACCTTGATGTAAAAAATACTTGTGGATAGATGTTTAAAAATCAGTCCATTGTTTTATAACATAAAAGAACGGTTACCTTCATTAGTTTAGGGGAAAATTTCTCGATAGCCATAATGATGGATCTTTTTTCTCTGAGAGAGAAAATTTTATTTTAAAGGTGGCTGCTGTAATTTTACAGGAAAATAAGAGATCTTTTTAAATGATAATTCTAGCTTATTACCATTTGAACAGCCTTTCTAACAGCCAAAGGAAAATGTATCTTCATCTTTTATTTCATAAATCCACAGTTGCCAACACTGTGCCCATACGTATAGATGGAATGCAATTTCATAAATCTTAATTTGTCTTGAATAATGAAAGCCTGTGACTTCAGCACAAAATATCTCCAGAAACTAAAAATGGAATGTTGCTCGTCTTTTTAAACTGTCTCTCAAATTGTCATCTTCATGTTTTGTTTACTGACATAGAAAACCAATTTGAGAATAAATGTTAGAGAATACTGTGGGACGTGAATAAGAGATAAAAGGCTTCTTGAATCCCAGATTCACCCAGGGGTAGAAATCTATAAAATGGCACAATTCCAGCAAAGGAAATTAAAGGCCAAGCATTTGGGTACCATAAAAAAAGCCATAAAATCTGTGATGCGAAAAAAAAAAATAGAGAGAAATTCAATAGCAGAATTTTACATTGTGGTGATACATAAAAATGAAAAACAACCACAGAAGTTAGTAAAAGAGAGTAACTCTAAATCATCAAATATAATTGAAGCTACAATGAATGAACACTGGTGAAATCCATAACACTGCAAAGTGTAAAGGAAGAAATCATCCAGGTCTTATTTACCTCTCAGTTTGCAAGTCCAGCATTAATGATTGTAACTAAACTGTGATGCCTTTATGAAACTTACAAAGGAATATATGACCTTTTCAAAGTCAATGAAGTCTCCATTTTACTTTAAATGAAATACAAACATATCACTTGGACCAAAAAGAGTGCTATGGACTAGTAAGTATATATATAATTTATATATATATATCATGTGTGTGTATATATATATAATTTATATACATATATCATGTGTGTATATATATATATATATATAATTTATACTAGTCTATAGCACTCTTTTTGGTCCCAGTGATATATTTGTATTTTATTTTAAGGATATATATATATATATATATATAAAATTTAAAATTTTAGGCCAGACATGGTGGCTCATGCCTGTAACCCCAGCAGTTTGGGAGGCCAAGGCAGGCGGATCTCCTGAGATCAGGAGTGCAAAACCAGCCTGGCCAACATGGTGAAACCCCATCTTTACTAAAAATACAAAATTAGCTGGGAGTGGTGAGGCGCGTGCCTGTAGTCCCAGCTACTTGTGAGGCTGAGGCAGGAGAATCGCTTGAACCTGGGAAGTAGAGGTTTCAGTGAGCCGAGATGGCACTATTGCACTCCAGTCTGGGCAACAAAAGTGAAACTCCATCTCTAAAATAAAATAAATACAATTTTAGATAGCTGGGTTTGAATGGAGACTGTAGTTTGGATTTGTGACACAAAGATAAAACTTAGATTTTAATTTCATTCAGGTAGAATAAGAGCTAGGAAGAAACTCCTCACATGATTCCATGATCCTCTGTTACTCCTTTAGGTGATGTGGTCATTCTCTAGGACAAAATAACTCTATTCAGGTTTTATGATCATAGCTGTCCTTAGGTAATGTAAGACGTTCACTCTTCCCCCACCTCCCCCATTCTTCAGAGTTTTGCTGGGACCTTTTCAACTTTTGGTATTCTCTATCCTTTACTCAATTCAAGATGTTCATAAATGCACACAAATGTCCAAAAATATAAATTTGTTCTACTTGTATGGGCTGCTTGACCACTATAAACTCCACCCTAAATCTACCTCATCCTTTTACTAAAACTTTGCTGTAGCTTTTCCAGCATTAGTAATTCACCTTCTATCTATAACATGTCTATGACAAAGTCAAAAATATATTTAAAGATAATTAAACAGAAATGTGAAAAGTCATACATCTACTAAAAAGGCTAAAATTAAAATGACTGAAAACACCAACAGTTAGAAAGGATGAGAATCAAATAGAAATCTAATACAGTGCAGGTGGAAGAGCATATTGGCATAACCATGTTGGAAAACCATTTGGTAGTATCTAGTAAAGATAACTCATGCATACATTATCACCAACTTTTCTATTACTAGGCATAAACCCAAGAAAGCCATGTCAATGTGCACCAAAATAGATGTACAGAAAATGCTTAAAGCAGCACTGATTTTAAAGATCAAAGACATAAAACACCCAAATGACCTAAATCCAATGGATAACTTATAAAAACCTGTAAATTTGTACAATGGTATAACATACAGCAATAAAACTAAATAAAGTACTGCTATATGCCACTGCTTTTGCAAATGTCACAACTGTAATATTGAGCAGAATAAACTAGATCTGAAATGAAAAAGACCACATAATTGTGGTTCCATTTATATAAATTTCAAAAACAGACCCAACTAATTTCTGATGATAGAAGTCAGATAAGTGATTACCTTTGAGGAGGAGGTAGGTTGTGATGGAGGGGAGGCATGACAGGTGTTCTGCTTGGATTCTATTGTATAATATGGATGGTGACTAACTGAATGTTACTACTGTGTGTAAGTTCCCCAAAGCTGTGTGTATGCTTGTTATCTATCTATCTATCTATCTATCTATCTATCTATCTATCTATCTATCTATCTATCATCTATCTACATATAAATACAGCTGATCCTTTTTAAAAGAAAGAATTAAACACCTAGAATGCCAACAGATAAGAATGACAATGTGAACCATGGTGGTGGAGGTATTGATGATGGTGGTGATGGTGAAGTGCAAACCTTCTGCTCTGTAAGAAGGTATCACATATAATGTATAATTTGAATATAAAAAACTGTCTACATATGGTAGTTGAGAGCTTGAAACTCCAGTTTTAGGTAGACATAGATTTAGGTACAACTTCTACTACTTACCAATTATGAGATGTTAAGTTGTAGAGATACTATAAAATGTCAGCTGTTTCTTCATTTGCAAAATTGTGCTAGGGTGAAGATTAAATTGGGTGATCCATTTAAATGTCTTGCATTGATGTCAGTATTTATTGCTATAAATTATCATCATTGTTGTCTTATCTTGATTATCAATATTGCTATTACTGTAGCTAAAAGCTAGGTAGATGATAATTTTGGGGATAAGAGTTAGATTTCACCTTTGGGAATAAGAACTGGCTATGTAAGCAAATGAAGTTTCAAATGTCCATATAAGCATTTATATACACTTTTTAAAAAATATCTTTTTTACCAGCATTATGTTTTTAAAAATTGTGTCATTAAAATTTACATAAAGACAAAAATTGCAAAAGTTGGGCAATAAACATGTTACACCCTCCCAAAGAGCTAAAACAACTGTAAACACCCTAATTATGCCTTTTCACTTCAACACTTAGCTTGTCTATTTAGTTTAAAGGAACATATGATTGAGATGGATGATTCACCAACATATGCATGCTTTATGTTTTTATCACTTTTACATCAACTGCTTCAATGTCCCTGAAAACTAACACTTCTTTATGACTAATGCCATAATTGGTCTTACTTCTAACTCAATTTTATAAAGTAATAAGGTTAACATGCAATAAGCTATTCATTTACTACACAATGAAATTCTGATGAGCTGGTAAAAATAATGCAGATTAAATTGTTGGATGGCAGGCAGCACCCTCAAGTGGTAAGCTGAAATGATCTTTCACCTGTTGCTCTTTAAAAGTTCTAATGTAATGTATTTAAAACAGTTTATTGTACCAAATACAATCTACAAAATACATTTTATAAGTCTCAACATAACAAATAGAATGTGGTATGCACACACAAATCAAACTGAAAAATATTGAGGACCACCTGATTGATTTTTGTCTGTCATTTCTCTGTTTCTTAGTTACTTTTTGCCTCTAGTGAGTTATATTAAAACCTATAAAGGGCCAAGACAAGTATGATAGGTTACTTATAGTTATATCAAGACAACAGAGTGTGTACAGGAAGGGAATGATATTTCGTCTTACACAGATTTTGAATAAAGAAAGTTAGGGATAAAGTTACCTGAAATAAAACTTTAAAAAAATTCTGTGAAGGCCCCACATGAGGAAAGAGGATATAAGGATCTAATCTGAGCTACAGAAGTAGCCCTGTTCTCTTATAATCATTAGGACTAATGATTATAGTCCTATAATTAGATGCTTTCTACAATTTTACTTCATCATTAGTGAATTTCTGACTTAATTTGTAGTTTTTAAAATATTATCTGTATTAATAAAGTAGACTGCTATCCTGGTATGTTTCAATACTTTGTATATAGAAAATACATAGGGACATCTATCTGATATTTAAGACTACAAATTGAAAATGATACCACTTGGATCTACTCTGAAATACATTTTTTTTGTTTTGATGAGAGATAAGGGTGGAAAGAGCATGATCAATATTACTAATAACCTAGTTCAAAATTTTCTTAAAAGTAATTGAATTTTCATTTTCATCACATGCAATGGTTTGCTGTTGTTAAACAATTAACTACATTCCCATTATACAGTTTTTACTATTTTATAACATTGAGTAAGTCTCTTGGCTCTGTTGAGCCTCAATATACTCACCTCCAAAATGTGTACAATAATAGGCACATGATAAGCTTTTGAGACGATAAAATGGTAAAACTGTTAAATCATTTAGCATGATGCTTGGCCAACGTTTAATAGAGCTCATTTATATTTCATGGCCTCCCTTTCTTTCTTCTTTCTTTCCTTCCCTTTCTTATATACCCTTTCCACTTTTCTTCTTTCTATGCATATGGGGAAAGAGAAAAAAATACATAGCATTGTTAAGCATCAATCTGTTTATATGTAATAATTTAAGAAAAGATTAGAAAAGATATTTAAGAAGGTTCACAGATAATTGAAAACCCATTTTTAAATGGTAAAGTTCATCTACAATCTCTCAAATATAATTTTTCCAATATATTCAGTATAAGCAAATAAATAACAAATGACACAGGGAATAAAGATCCACTTGTCCTTAAAAAACATAGGGGGGAAGCAGATTTGTGAAGGCTGCTAATGATTGCGGTCACTTGCCTGCAAATCATAATGGCCAAGGTCAGAAGTGAAATAACTTCCAAAGTGGTAACCTGGAGAGACTTCAAGTAGAAAGAGCAAAGTTGAATTGCACTTATCACCATGGTGGTGCCCATGAAAAGAGACTATTTTCAGCAGGTGGACATGTACACCCTCTCTGTCCAAAACCAGAGTTTCACCAGTATGAAACAATAGTAATCAGAAAACTTTTTGTATTTCACCCTAATGTTCCCTCATTTCCAAAAAATAAATATTAGTTATTCATTGTTTTATATATGTATATAAAATTATATATACATAAAATTATATATACATATGAAATTATTATATATGATTAGAGAAACTTTTTGTCAAATTCCCTGCTACCCCATACCCCTTCCTGCAAGGGCAGTCAGCACGTGAATTTTAAATTAACCTTTGTTAAACAGCATTACACCTGTACTCTGGGTGGCTTTCATTTTGCATAAAAGGTCAAAATTGACATTTTTTTTTTCTTAAAAGAATAGACTTTAAAGTCTGTTAACCTTAACTTCAATTTTAGTGCAATATTTTACAACATAAAACAAGACTGTAAGAAAATGTCATGCTGCTCTGAAGTATGCACCCCCAAAATAAAATGACCCTTCCAGACGTTGGATGGCATTTTTAAGAAACGTTTAATGTGGTTTATGAGTCAGCCTCCTGACTTCAAATGAAACTTCAAGGTTTTTAGAGTTGTTTCTCAATTCTCAAAAATGCTATATTTTTAATAATGATATATGTTAAGTCAATACTGGCTCAAATTTAAGAAACTAAAATTTTGTTTTTCTTAGTGAGAATAGTCCAATTGAAATTAATGCTATTATTTATGCCTATGGAGTTGAGGAAACGCTAGCCCAATACATGGCTCTTTGGCATTTGAGAAAACAACAGAAACAAGAAGCTTTCACTCTGACCTTCTTCCACTTTATCCCAGGAAACATCATAAAACTCCGAAAGAATTTTCTGACTTTCCACTAAGGCTGATCATTAGACCCTCATTCAATAAAAATCTTCCCTATACCAAAAAGAAAGGAACATCCTTTTCTCTGAAGACACAGGGACACAGAGAAGAATCTGAACAAACAGGTCTCACTAAGTTCCTCCCAGTTTATTACCATTAGATCATAGTTTCTTTTAATCCAATCAAACTTTTCCATGACTATCCATTCATTCATCAAAACTAGCATAAAATAAACAGGGTTTACCATTTTGGGGAGTCTTCATTTCTTCATAAAGTCTCCCATATCATGTAAAATTTATATTAAATAAGCCTGTGTGCTTTACATTTGTTAATTTGTATTTCATTATGAGGGCCTTGGCCATGAACCTAGCAATGTGTGAGGAAAAGATCTTTTTCTCCCTTACAAAGCCATTATATAGATTCTTAATACCTAAAGAATATAGAAAGAAGGGCATACGGTTCTACACTGAAGAATTTCAATCCCTCTATCCAATGTCTGCATATTGTCTATTTAGCCCTTAATTTGGTTATCCACTCTCTAGATGAATATCCCCAAGTTAAGGAGAAGCTAAGAAATACTCTAATTTGTTAGTATAAATGTACTGCTAAAGAAAAAGTTCTTTCTTACCTTGAGATCTCTGTAATTCCCATACAAAATAGTTGTTAAGAACAGTCTTTGCAACAGCACGTAGGTTAAATCAATGGTAAGCCGGTAAATTATTAACAATTGACACTTAGGGAGGGGGTAGTTTATAGTATTTCCCAATTTTCTGTGGTGTGAATACATCACTTAAGGATAATTTCTGGCTACCTACATGACATTGGGTGAGGTGGAACATTATCCATTCTTGGAAGGTATATTAGTCCTTTCTCATGCTGCTAATAAAGACATATCCGAGACTGGGTAATTTATAAATTAAAGCAGTTTAATGGACTCACAGTTCCACATGGCTGGGGGAGGGAGGCCTCGCAATCATGGGAGATGATGAAGGAAAAGTAAAGGGACGTCTTACATGGTGGCAGGCAAGAGAGGTGGTACAGGAGAACTCCCATTTATAAAACCACCAGATCTTGTGAGACTTATTCACGATCACGAGAACAGTATGGGGGAACCATACAGTGGGAACACAGCCAAACCATATCAGGAGCACTTAGGAGGTGCCTCTAGCATACCACTGGTTATATCTCAACTCTAATATTGTACATAGAAACTATGTTATCTGAGATAATATATTTAAACATTTTTATATTTCCCTTTTCTCAAACATAAAGTGATATAAAAGGGCATCTTTATTCTATGTTGAGAAGTAAATGCTCTGAATCCTCCCACACATTACAATGCTATGTAGGTACTTATTATTCTCAATATTCTAACCATCTGCTGTTGCCTAAAACAGAATGCTTCAGATCCTCCTTCTATGCTATGGCTATGCAAGTATTTAAATCCAGGCATTGTCCTTTCTCTAAATTACCCCTTTTGAATGATAAACCTTATTTTGTTATTTTTAGTTATTCAAAACTATATTTCTATGTACTATTCACATTCCTTAAATAGGCCACTCAAAAACAAATTCTACCTTATAGCTTACCCCACATATGTCAGATGCCAATATTTTCGTGATAGTTCAGTTTGTTGCTTCTCCTGAAGAAATTGGCAACAATGAGCTAGACTGACCTTTTAAGATTAGGTACATACACAATCCAACACCCCTCTTATATCTAGAATGCTGGCTATGTCACTGACACACACTGTTTGCATGGCTCTCATAACTAGATTTGAATCTGAGTACTCTGAATTTAGTAGATGTTTGTCTAATAGAGGGCACTCAAAAGTAAACATAGCATTCCAGATGTGATATAAGGAGGCCTCGGTAAAGCAAGACCAACATTGCCTTTGTACTGAACACTAAATTTTTGGTGGCAGGAATGAAATTTACCACATTTTATTTTTCCATCATCTAAAAAGAAAATTGCTCTCCTGGAAATAATTCTTCTATTTTTTTTCTAAGCAATTTTTTTTGTATAGTTTCAAAAAGTATTTCTTAAGTTTAATATAATGTACTTGAAAATAGAGAATGCATTTTCTTAACATAAATGAAAAATCTGACAGGTTGTGGATCTATTAAAGACTGTATTTGTAACCAAAAAAAAGCAACAATAAAAAGCAAATAAAGGCTTGGATAGCTTATAGGTGAATTATAGCATACAATTAAGGAAGAATTAATAGCAGTCTTTCCCAATTCTCCTTTAAAACATAGAGGAGAAGTGGGCTCTTCCAAACTTATTTTATAAGAGCAACACAATACAGATAATAAAATTTGAAAAGGACATATGAGAAAGAGAAAATGACAGACCAATATCCCTCAGGAAGATAGATGCAATAATCCTCAACAAAATATCAGCAAATAAATCCAGCAATATATTAAAAGTGGGTTTATCCAGGAATGCAAACCTTGTTCCACATTAGAAAAATCAAATTATGTAAGTTGCAAAATCAACAGAATAGATGAAAAAAAATTACTATCTCATTAGACAGAGAAAAACATTTTTAGAGTTCAATATCATTCATGATTACACTCTCAGTAACTTGGAATAGAAGAGAAATTGCTCAATTTGATGAAGGGCTTAGAGAAAACCTACACCTAACATCATAATTAATGATAAAACAAATCTCTCAACTGTTGGGGAAAAAATCCAGTACAAATAATTCAAAGTATGTTTCCAAAGCTGAACATAAAATAGGTATGAAGATTTAAAAAAACAATTAATTTAAAACAATAAATGCATACACAGACAGGTTCTTTTCAAAATTGGTTATAAGAAAAAATATAATATCCTACATGTATTTAGGCAAAATAAACAAAGAAACTACAGCTGGTCTCAGACTTCTCCTCTGAAACACTTAAATCCAGAAGGCAACAGAGAAATTGACTTCAAAGTTTAGTTAGAGGAGTTGAATCAGCCTTAAATAAGGAACTCCTTCCGTTCAAAGTTAAGGAAAAAAGAGAAAATTCTTTTAAATATTCAGAATTACTTCTAAAAAGAACAATAGAGTGACTTAATATAGAAAGGATATCTTGGTTTACTTTTGGTCTTGGGTTTACATTAGAAAATATTTACTTATAAGTAAATCTGTATAGGAGTGTAATTTTTATAGAATTACCATATTTGCAAGTATAAAGGTCATTTTTGCATAATAACTGCACTTAAGCTTTAGAATCAGATGCTTGTCATTTAGATATGGCTCCTATGTGGATTTGCTGAATTACATCCATTTTCTGAATTGAGAACCAAAAATAAGCATATCAGCTGAGGGTAATTTTTATGAGAGCTGTATTCTCAACAAGCATATATATGCATTTCTCCCAGCAAATGATCCATCATTTTGTATCAATAATAATTAGTTTACTTGAAGAAACCCAGGTTTTTTATTCTAATTATTCACACTCATTATTCTATTTCTAACTATTTTCTTTCTGCTGGTACTTGTTTCTCTAATATCCCTCACATACCTGGCTGTATTAGTCTGTTCTCATGCTGCTAGTAAAGACATTCCCAAGACTGGGTAATTTATAAAGGAAAGAGGTTTAGTTGACTCACTGTTCCACCCGGGTCGGGAGGCCTCACAACCATGGTGGAAGGCAAAGGAGGAGCAAAGTCATGTCTTACACGGTGGTAGGCAAGAAAAACTGTGTCAGGGGAACTCCCCTTTATCAAACCATCAGATCTCATGAGACTTATTTACTATGACAAGAACCACATGGGAAAAATCCACCCTTATGATTCAACTTCCCCCAACTGGATCTCTCCCATGACATGTAAGAATTATGGGAGCTACAATTCAAGATGAGATTTGGGTGGGGACACAGCCAAACCAGATCACCGGCCTTCAGAAGCCTTCAATGGTACCTCACCCATCATTTGTATAATCTATTTATTTTTTATATTATTGAATAAATGTGAGCTTTAAAATAACATGTATAAATTATCAGAAATGTAGAATGAAGAAAATTTTCAAAATATATCCTATCATTCAGGAAACAGCAAAATAAACTCGTAAAATTTTTGGCATATTTATACCATCTATTTTTTTCTCAGTGATTATTAAACTAAACTACTATTTTTACCACATAAAGCAATAGTTCCAACTATTTCTCCAGCATAATGCCCTCTTTTCTACCTAACTCTTCTTTATGTTTCACCTACATAGTTTTCCAAATATACAATATATTTCTTACCCCCAAATCTTTGCTTTAGAGAATACCTTTGTATAATCTATCCCTCTTTTGCTGGCTAAGCGCCACATACATGTCTTTATAATTATTTTACCTTGTTTTATTAAATTTATGAATAGTAGTTTTAGCTAAATCATCATATTTTTTTCTATTCTAATTCAAGCATATGAACAACAGAGGCTATCAACCTTCCTAACCAATACCTAGGGCAGAGGCTTAGAATACAGTAGATACTTGAGTCCACTTGCATTAAGAGATCAATAAAGAGGATTAGAATCAAATACAGGCACCAAAATATATCAAACTAAGCCTGTAAAAATAAATAAAATCCACACACATGTTTAATTCTGTCTGTCAAAGCCCTATTCCTATTGTATTTTATGTCTCTGGCTTATGAGAAGTTTTTGCGTTTTTTTTTTTTTTTTTTTTTTTGAGACAGAGTCTCACTTTATCTCCCAGGTTGGAGTGCAGTGGTACAATCTCAGCTCCCTACAACCTCCCCATCCTGAGTTCAAGTGATTCTTCTGCCTCCGCCTTCCTAGTAGCTGGGATTACAGGTGCATGCCACCACGCCAGGCTAATTTTTGTATTTTTAGTAGAGACGTGGTTTCACCATATTGGCCAGGCTGGTCTCAAACTCCTGACCTTGTGATCCACCTGCCTCGGCCTCCCAAAGTGCTGGGATTACAGGTGTGAGCCACTGCACCTGGCCCAGTTTTTGCATATTTTTATGAAAGCTGGCATCCCATCATGGACCACGATGTCCATGAGATTAGAGACTCAGAAAATTTTTTTTTTATTTTTCCAAACAGGTTGGCTTCAGAGGGTGCCCACTCAAGCTTCAGACATATTGGGGCAAGTTTCTTATATAACATTTGTCTTACATATTTCTTCCTCACTCTCACCTGTTTTGGATACCAAATTTTAAAGAAGCTACAGCATCCCACAGCCCCTTTATCCATGAAAAGATAGTATAAATTGTGTTAGAAACTTAGGAGAACAGACCTTCTGGAGGCCAGAAGCTGCAACAGAGGATTTTATTAGAAGTTATGTAGACAGGTTCTTTTATGCCTCCCAGCTTTGCTGTGCCTTGACTCTGTCATCTTGTTTATTGGGCATACGTTTTCACATTAGGCCTTTCCTAATTGCCTGGTCCTGTCACCTGTCACCGAAACCCCAACCTATAGGAAGAGGTGAATCCCTTCTACTATGCCAACAAAGTATCACTTGTGGGCTTTTGCCAAATCGCTTGTCACATGGTACTGGGTACTGCAGTTGTTGTTACCGTTTACTTGTCTGTCTGACCTGTGAGACAGCAGAGTTCTTTATGAAACCTGAATGTGCCTTACTCAGCTCTCTCTTTCCAGCATCTGACACTGTATCTGGGGCACAGCATATCTCCTTTCTGCTCACTCCCCTAGCAAACATTTCCTCCCTGGACTTCTCCAGGGAAGAGTGAAATTTAATCACAGATCATATAAGGCAAAGTCGCCAGCCCTACTGCTATGAGTGGAAGGCCACAACAAGGCTGAGTAAATCCATAGAGAGACTGTGACTTCGTCAGTTCAAACTTCTATGAGCTTTTTCCAATCCCAAGAGGTGTCTGAATGCTTGATAATTTACCTTGATTCTGTGGTTTAAAGAAACCCCATCCATGTAAGAAAGGGTCCTTCTCTGGGAAAAAGAAAAAGAAAATCAGTGTTTTACCAAAACCGTCATTAATAAGCTAACCCATTTTGTTACTTACAAATGACATGTTTTGAAGTCAGTCATTTTTCGTTTTTGGATCTCAGTTTTTTATCTGGCAATGAAAGGGATTGAAAAAAAAATCTTCTAATCTCCTTTTAGCCCTAACTTTCTGTGATACAGGGTAGGTAAATTGTCTACATAATATATACACAATTAACTTCTTTCCAAGCTCGAGATACAGGTCATAAGAAATAACTTGCCTTTGTGTTAGAGTTTCACCCCTCCCACCTTTTAAAGAGTTTTCAAATATAATTAGAGTTACATTTTCTGTTTACCGTCACTAAGCTTCTGTCAAGTAGGAAAGATAGATTTTTATTCATATATGCTTTTATTTAATCAGCAGTTACTCATTAAGCCTTTACGTACCAGGTGCTGTGTTAGACACTGAAAACAGAAAGGTGATGCAAAGTCAAGTGATTGAGCTCCCATTTTATAAATTCTGAAATCTAATGGCTAGCCAGGATTAGAATCTATGAGTACCAAACCTGCTCTCTTTCTTTAAGTCAACCAACAAATTCAACTATTTGTGCAATGGAACTTTAAAGCTCCTCCCATTGCTGGGTTCTGCTTTGGAAGTCAAGATTAAAAAAAAAAAATCTGGGTATTTTTAAAGATGGTACTCAGCCAGAAATACATGTATTCATCTGAAAATTTGGCCTGGAAACAGATTCCACTTAGAAACTTGCTCTACTCCCCAGTTGCCAAAAGAGCTTCATAGCAGGAACATGACCCTAGTGAGAGAGATATTGAAGACATGTGAGTAAAATCACTGGAGTTTGGTGTGAAACAGCTGTGTGATTTGGGAGCCAAACTTTCAAGTAAAAAGTAGAATTAATAGGATAGTTAGCCTAGTTGACAAGAAACCGAAAATTAAACATGTAACAGGCTTGTGTGTATGTGTGTGTGTGTGTTTTCTTTTGGTCAATGCTGAAAAAATGAATATATTACACCTACTGCAAAGGCAAAATACCAGTGTTGTCAGCAACAGCATTCCTGGACTCCACCTTTATTTTGCTGCAGGAAGAAGCAAGAAAACGTAGAGTTTTGCCCCATCCTTTCTTTTTCATAGCCACTTACTCCTTTTTCAGTTTTTCATCTCCTTTCAACCTGTTGTATCTTGTCTCATCTATTCATTTTTTTATTTCCTAAAATGAGCATTGAAAACCTATTATTTCCTACCTTGTGTTAGACATGAAGAATAGATATGCAATAGCAAATCATGGAAGACACTGCTTTCAAGAAAGCCATGATCTTGGGCCAGGAGGTGAGTGGGGAGAAGAAACAAATACATGTGTGACCTGGAAATCATTATGGTTCTTTATGGTTCAATCTTTGTTGACTATATATGTACAAAAAAAAGTCTTGATATTTAGAAAGTAAAAATTGGTGCAAATAGTTTTTTATTTTGTTTTGTTTTGTTTGTTTGTTTGTTTTTGAGACGGAGTCTTGCTCTGTCACCCAGGCTGGAGTACAGTGGCATGATCTTGGCTCACTGAAAGCTCCTCCTCCCGGGTTCACGCCACTCTCCTGCCTCAGCCTCCCGAGTAGCTGGGACTACAGGCGCCCGCCACCACGCCCGGCTAATTCTTTGTATTTTTAGTAGAGACGGGGTTTCACCGTGTTAGCCAGGATGGTCTCCATCTCCTGACCTCGTGATCTGCCTCTCAAAGTGCTGAGATTACAGGCGTGAGCCACTGTGCCTGGCCAGGTGCAGATAGTTTTATATAATCTGAACATCCAAAAATTTACTAGAATTAGCACAAAGATTTGTCTGGTTATTCTCAAAAACTGGTGAAAGTACATATACTTGGATGGGAGGAGGTCTATGCTCAGTATGCAGAGAAGGCTTGGTTTATAATTTTTGGGATAAGTTCTCTCTCACTCTCTCTCTTTCTCTCTCTCTCATACATTATGCTCCCTTCTTTTCTTCTAGTTTTATTGTAGTATAATTGATCAATAAATTATATATATATTCAAGATATACAATGTGATGATTTGATATATGTATAGATTGTGTAATGATTACCACAATCAAATTAAAAAACACACCCATCACCACACATAGTTACCCTTGCGTGTGAGGGCGGGGGAGGTGAATATGATGAGAACATAAGATCTCCTCTCTTAGCAAATTTCAAGTAAACAATAAAATATTAAGTATAACCACTATGTTGCACGTTAAATCCCCAGAACTTACTCATCCTGTAACTGAAAGTTTGTATGCTATCACCAACCTCTCCCAATTTCCCCCACTCCCCAGTCCCTGGCAACCACTATTTTATTCTCTGCTACTAAGAGTTTGACTTTTTTGATTCCACATATAAGTGAGATCATACAATATTTGTCTTCTCTACATTCCCATGTTCACTGCAACATTATTCACAATAGCCAAGATATAGAAACAACCCAAATGTCTATCAATAGATGAACCAATAAAGAAATTGTGGTACACATAGGCAATGGGACATTATTCAGCCATAAGTAAAGGAATTCTGCCATTTGCAACAGCATAGATGAACCTGGGGGACATTGCACAATGTGATATAAGGCAGATGCAGGAAGACAAATACTGTATGATCACACCGTATGCTCCCTTCTTTAGCAATGTGCTTGCCAATTTATTACATTATCTTTTCATGCCACCAAATAGGACCTCCATTCTGGTTGTGGCCATTAGACATTTTTTTCCCACTCAGCAGCCATCTCAAGTTGCTCCAGGATCATCAGAGACCTTAAAATTTCAGATTTCCTGTCTTCTTTTGCTTCTCAAGGTGGAAATGACTTGGGACACTCCATTATTCTCTCACTAATTACTTTTTCTGTAAGAATTTGTATCTAATTTCTAAAAAAATCAAGTTCTCCACCTTCTTATTTATTTCTACCTTTTATTATATCTATATTTCAATGTGTCAGAGAAGGAAGAGATCACTAATGGCAGTGGTCACTAATGGTTTCCCAGTGAAGAGGACTTTTGAAATTGGAGCAGGCAAGGACAAAGAGGGACAGCAAAGAAAGTGGTTGTCAATGCTTATATTTGGTTCTATGAATACCTCATGAATAGTGAACTGTTATTGGATAATATGACATGCATGTTATTTCCTAAAAATAATCTTCAGCACTGCAGAGAATCAGATATGTGAATTACATGTGGAGAGATAAAGACTGAGAAAGAAAGAGAATCCTGAGACTATCTAAGCTCTCATTACACAGAACTGTCCCTGTTCATCCATACTGTGAAACAAATGTCTTTCTCTACAAAAGGGGTCCTATTTCTACTTATGAGAATACAATGTGAATTTCTGTCACTTTCAATTGAAAAGATTTTAGCTATTTCAAAATTATATTACCATCCTAGGTAGGATGGCATGTTCATCCTAATCTCACAGTTGGTGAAACTGAGGCTGAGAGAAAAGGAAAATTATAAACTGCTATTAAAAAGATGCATTCTGAGCATATTGTGTAGACATATATGATAAGTGCAGTTTGTTCAAGGAAAAAGAAATCTTCCTGCAATATGGCATGTATCTGTGTGTTCACCTGTATTGGTGTCTGTGTCTGTTTATGCATGTCTGTGTGTGTCTGTCTCTATGTTTCTATGTTTCTATGACCACATTTTGTGTCCCGTGTGTGTGTGTATGGGTATGTGTTTGTGTGTGTCTGTGTGTGTGACAGAAAGATGAAAAAGAAAAATGAGATAGTCAAGGAATAAGGGGAAATTTGGAGCTGAAGAAATAAAGGCTAAGTGTGAAATAATGCAAATCCTGTGCTTGACTTAACAAAAAGAAAAAAAACAAAAATGAAAAAGAAAACCACAACAACCCATACACTGTTGTAAAAAGTGTTAGTGATGTCCTTTCTTTCCAAACCACTTGATTTTTATGTCTCTGCTTTTCACTCATCTTTCAAGTAACTAGTAATCTGAAAAAAATGGATGATAGACTCACTTCTTTTTGTCCCTTCTAACAATTGCAGACAGCTCAACAAGATGGTAATGGCACCTCCTCCAAATTATTCTAGAAATACCACCAGGGTATCAGCTTCTCCCTGAACTGCCTTGTTATCCTAATGCAATTATGTAACTTTCTAATCTTTCTGTCAGTACATTAGTCAAGATGCAGGAGAAGAAAAAATACTGCCGTCCAGAAGGACTAAGTTTCTAAATCGCAGGTGACTGATTAACCACTGCTCCTGCTTTAGATCAATCTATCTGCTGCTGGCACCTGGAACAATAACTCCATAAGGTTCCTGAGCTGGTCAGCAATTTTATATTCACATTCATTTTCACAAATGTTATGACCTTCCGAAGCCAGCTTTCTTTCCCTTATTCCCTGTTCCAATCATCCTAAAGTTAGCTATGGGCTGGGATGTAGTCACATGTTAGCCAAGACACTAACATGAAGTCTGTCCAGGAAATAAGGAACGGATGAGTGTCTTGTAACCTGCTTGGAGATGCCTTCCCTGCCTTAGTGTCGTCCCTGAGAAGAAGGCATCAAACTGTTCATGCAAATTTGCCTATCTTTCTGTGTGAGTACTTTTTTTCCATTAAGGGAACTAAAAATTGAAAGGAAAAGCACTTGAGGTATAAAAATCATAGAATTTTAAAGGTATATGGAACCGTGGAAATGCTAATGCTTTTGCTTAAATTTTACAGGTGAGGGAAAAGAGAATCTCAGTAGTTAAGTAAGAAAGGGTGGTGTACTGAAAATAATCTGGAAGATAGAGACACAGAATGCCATCCCTAAATGGTAGATTAAAAGTCATTTTGCTTTTACTTTTTATCTCATTTCTTAAGTTTTCTACAATGAGCAAGTATCACTTTCTACCAAAAAAGGATTATGATTCAAATAATATGACATGGCAACAGCCAGATCTGAGTGTGAATCCTATTTCTGTCATTAAATGCTGAGTGATCTCAGCAAGTTATTTAACCTCTCTATATTTTATAAATAAAAGCATTTGTATCCATTTTACAAGAGTGGTGTGAGTATTTAACAGAATAAAATATGGAGGAAAAAAAGCAAATGACTTAGCCCACCTCTTCCCTAACTTACTGAGATCACACCACACACACACACACACACACACACACACACACACACTTACCCCAAAATATCCACAACTAAAGGTAGAGTGCCTACTGTCCATATTCCAAACTATGTGTACCTTTTTCATGTGCAGTTTTCTCTGTAACTCTCAAGTTTTGTTATTATCAGTTTCATGAATATATTATTTAAAAGTCCTGGGATTTTTAACAGCCTTGTGATAATCTATCACCTGGAGAAAAAGAAAAAAAAATGCATTAGAATGTATGCTGTGAAAACTCCAAGGGCAGATAAAAGATTTACCTTCTGTTTTTCCTTTTCCACAAATAGAATTGTTGCACTTAGGATACAGCAATTTTATTCTTGAATACCTTTTTGGAAAACAAATGTGATTTGAAAGTCCTGTGAATTAAAAAAACCCTGAAGCTTCAGTTAATTATTTTATTTATTAGGTTGGTGCAAAACTAATCACGGTGTTTGCCATTTAAAGTACTTTTGCCATTACTTTAAATGGCAAAAACCGTGATTACTTTTGCACCAACCAAATATTTTTTTTCCTATGAGATACAGAATTAATGGATTAGAATTGATACTGAAAAATATATAGACCCTGTTGCTCAAGCAGTCAGCTGGAGAGTTCTTGCTCCTGATTCAATGCTCAAGGCCCTGCAGTCAGCTGGGGAGTTCTTTCTCCAGACTCAACGCTCAAGATCCAGCAGTCAGCTGGGGAGTTCTTTCTCCTGACTCAGTGCTCAAGGTCCTGCAGTCAGCTGGAGAGTCCTTTCTCCTGACTCAGTGCTCAAGGTCCTGCAGTCAGCTGGAGAGTCCTTTCTCCTGACTCAGTGCTCAAGGTCCTGCAGTCAGCTGGAGAGTTCTTTCTCCTGACTCAGTGCTCAAGGTCCTGCAGTCAGCTGGAGAGTTCTTTCTCCTGACTCAGTGCTCAAGATCCAGCAGTCAGCTGGAGAGTTCTTTCTCCTGACTCAGTGCTCAAGGTCCTGCAGTCAGCTGGAGAGTTCTTTCTCCTGACTCAGTGCTCAAGATCCAGCAGTCAGCTGGAGAGTTCTTTCTCCTGACTCAGAGCTCAAGATCCAGCAGTCAGCTGGAGAGTTCTTTCTCCTGACTCAGTGCTCAAGGTCCTGCAGTCAGCTGGGGAGTTCTTTCTCCTGACTCAGTGCTCAAGGTCCTGCAGTCAGCTGGAGAGTTCTTTCTCCTGACTCAGTGCTCAAGGTCCTGCAGTCAGCTGGAGAGTTCTTTCTCCTGACTCAGTGCTCAAGATCCAGCAGTCAGCTGGAGAGTTCTTTCTCCTGACTCAGTGCTCAAGGTCCTGCAGTCAGCTGGAGAGTTCTTTCTCCTGACTCAGTGCTCAAGATCCAGCAGTCAGCTGGAGAGTTCTTTCTCCTGACTCAGTGCTCAAGATCCAGCAGTCAGCTGGAGAGTTCTTTCTCCTGACTCAGAGCTCAAGATCCAGCAGTCAGCTGGAGAGTTCTTTCTCCTGACTCAGAGCTCAAGATCCAGCAGTCAGCTGGAGAGTTCTTTCTCCTGACTCAGAGCTCAAGATCCAGCAGTCAGCTGGAGAGTTCTTTCTCCTGACTCAGAGCTCAAGATCCAGCAGTCAGCTGGAGAGTCCTTTCTCCTGACTCAGTGCTCAAGGTCCTGCAGTCAGCTGGAGAGTCCTTTCTCCTGACTCAGTGCTCAAGGTCCTGCAGTCAGCTGGAGAGTCCTTTCTCCTGACTCAGTGCTCAAGGTCCTGCAGTCAGCTGGAGAGTTCTTTCTCCTGACTCAGTGCTCAAGATCCAGCAGTCAGCTGGAGAGCTCTTTCTCCTGACTCAGTGCTCAAGGTCCTGCAGTCAGCTGGAGAATTCTTTCTCCTGACTCAATTTGACTTTCCCACATTCTCTTATCTGAAACACATTAAAGTACAACTTCAGGTACTGGAGACTATGTCTTAAAAGAACACTAATCTGATCTTTTGTCCTAAATTTATTCATGCTTACCTGTTCTCATCTTCAGAGATTCACTGATCCTCATTTGATCTGACATTTCACTTTCAAAAAAATCATTAGTCTCCAAAACTCAATAACCCACTCAACCTCTCTCCCTGGGTTAGAATGTCCCTCAGACAAGCTGATGAGATTCCTTGCACAATCAGTAAATATGACCACTTCCTTCCTTCCAGTCCTGTGAAATGTGGATGCAAACAGCTTGACCAATCTTCCCTACTGAGCAAGGGATTCAAATGTGGTGAAGTTTCAAACAAGCAGAAGCTGCTCTTGTTGCTGGAATTAAGGGACAGGAGAGACCGATGGGTGGGCAGGAGGATTTTATTTAGGTGCACCGGCCCAGCAGATTAACAACCAAAGGCTGAGCCCTGAACAAAGACAGGGCTTGACTGTTATACATGCAACAGAAGGGGGTTGGCCAGTTTAGTGGTGTGAAACCTGCAGGGTGAGCAAGCAAGCTTACAGAAGCGGACCAAAGGCAGTTTATCAAGCAGTGACAGGTGTTGCAACTTAGGCACATCTTGTGACCTTCACCATACTGCACAGATGGGAAAACAGGAAGTTGCAAAATTCTTACAAACTTGCAATGATAGTTATGAGGACAAAACAAAGAACAATCATAAAAGAAGGGGGAACTTGTTAAAATTGTTTTCCTCATCCCTGCTTCAGAATTGAAGGGAGAGGCTCTGGAGCCCATCCCTTGATGGCCCTGGCTCTGCAGATAGTGCTATCAAAGCCCTAACAGAGCCCTGCCTATCTCTGGGTGTTGGAGTGAGTCAGCCTAGAAAACCTGTTTTTCTTTATACCTTCTGCTTCACTCTTGCTTTTTGTTTTAGTGAACTTTCTTCTCCTCATTTGTGTCTAGGGTTATACAATAATTATTGAGCAGTAGACCCAGGATTCTAGGCATGGACTCTACCGTGAAGATGATAAGGAATAAAAGTTTTTGTCTCTTCTGTGATGACTTTACAAATAATGTGAGGAAGGGAATCGCTCTACATTCTATGGTGTGATGTGGGGAGTAACTGGCACATATGTCTCTATTTATCCTTTTTTATTTATCTCTCTCTCTCTCTCTACACACACACACACACCCCAGTAAGAATACCATCCTGCTTTCATCTCCAGAACATTTTATCCCCTTTCTCACTCTTTCTCTGATTCTCTATTCCATTCAAACAATTAAGATTTATTCAGTGCCTTTCAATGTCTTAAGAAAGGCCACAGTGAAAGAAAGATGCAGCCAGGCACGGTGTCTCACACCTGTAATCCCAGAACTTTGGGAGGCTGAGGTGGGCGGATCACCAGGTCAGGAGATCGAGACCATCCTGGCTAACATGGTGAAACCCCATCTCTACTAAAAATACAAACAATTAGCCAGGCATGCTGTCACCTGCCTGTAGACCCAACTACTCGGGAAGCTGAGGCAGGAGAATGGCATGAACCCAAGAGGTGGAGCTTGCAGTGAGCCGAGATCATGCCACTGCACTCCAGCCTGGGCAACAGAGTGAGACTCTGTCTCAAAAAAAAAAAGAAAGAAAGAAAGATGCAGAACCTAACCTAACGTGGAACGTAAAGGTCTAACATTCCTAACGTGGAATGTAAAGATCTTCCTGTATCCTCCTTTTGCTATTGCTAGATATCTTTCTTTTGCTGGCTTCCTTTATAAGCCATTCCTTCCATTCCTCTCCATTCCTTCCATTCCTTCCCCCTTGGGATATTTCCTGTCCTGAATAGGGCTGCAATCCCCACATATATATGTCTGGGCATTTGATAAGTTTTTTAAAGCTTAGTGTTTTCATCTGCTCTTGCTATACTCTGTGAAATATACATACATTTTTGGAGGAATTGAGGTAACTGAAAGAGAAAGTTAAGAGTAGTTGAAGGCTATGCCATTCAGAAACATAAACAATTTACTCAAAACTATCATTGTTTAAGTAGAGGAGGTTCAATAACTCAAATCCCTGATCTATTCCTCTGCTTCCTTGTCCCAGTCCTGAGTAGTAATTGACGGCATAATACAGCATGTTCTTAGACTTTTAATAAAAGACTCCAAATGGATTAAAATATGAATCTAAAATGTAAGTGATATGAAAAATCGAATATCTTCAGTACTAAATGAAGTCATGGGTCAGAATTAAAGTCATCCTGTGAGTATATTTTGAGGATCATCTTGGCATGAAACTATAGTTTCACAAAAAACAGCTCATCACTGTACAAAAGACCATAATACAAGGTACAAGGCTAGAAACAAAGTTGACAGAAGAGTGTTACAAACCAAAAATATCAGAATTTCTTAAACTTCTCTGTCCCTGAGGTCTTGTTTTTTGATGTGTATCTAAGTCATTTTTCCCTCTACAACTAAATCACTCTTTGGTTACAGACCAGAAAACCAACGCTGAGAAATATTCTTCAGGGAGACACAAAATAATGCAGCTTAGAATAGGCTTTTCCCCCTATTTTTTATTTTTTATTGAAAAAGGAAGTATAACTATCCAACTGGGGCAAAAAAAAAAATCTGTCAGCCATTATCAAAATGATTTCCTTAAGAGCCATTTAATAAGATTCATTAATTTAAAGAGATTAAAAGCAGCCTGTATTAAAGGACATTTTGACAGAACAAAATAGGTTATAATAAAAGCTGAAAATCAGCAGTCTCTCTTCTTATCAAAGATGATGCAGAACTCTCAGCAAAGTCTTCTTCATTCAAAGTGAAATTCAAGATCTGATTCAATTAATACAACTCTTGAAATGAAACAGAAAATAAAGAAAGTTTGCAAGAGGTCAAAGCAGTGAAGGTACTACTGACGAGAGCACAAAACGTTCAATATTTTCTTAGGGAGATTTCTAAAATGAGATGGCAAGGATGAAGAAGGAGGTGTAAAACCACACACTTTGAACAATGGAAAAAGCAACCTGGGCTAGAAACAAAACTAACTTTTAACAAGCTGGAAACTGACTTTTTTATTCCCAGCTACCTTTGAAAGAGAAATTGTTGATTAGTGAGAGTATCATTTTCTCTCTAGGACATGTTTCATTGCAATGTCTTACTGAAATGCATTCACCATCTTCTTAAATGCAGCTCATGACAAAGATATGTACTAAATGTATCAGAATGACTGCCTGTATGGAGGATAGTGATATTGTGTTAGGTGTAAATGGGAAAAAATATCTAAAATAAGAAAGGAAATAAAAAGAGATATGTATATGTGTACTTCTCCAAAACACATACATGCATATATGTACGTAAGTACATGCATACATGCATGTATACAACTGGAGAGTTAAGATGTGTGGATTCTCAAGTACCTGAGCAAATAACTGACCACAGAGATACAAAGTTAGAAGGCAAAGTCAGAAGGCATTTGCTAGAAAGATAGGAGGAAAAGTTAGAAGGCATGTGTTAATTAGGTCTTCTGGGAAGCAGATGCTGAAATGGAGGGAGGAATGCAAAAGGCTTATTGGGGCTTAATGTTTTCAAAAGAGGGAGAAAGCGGCCGGGCGCAGTGGCTCACGCCTGTAATCCCAGCACTTTGGGAGGCCAAGGCGGGTGGATCAGGAGGCCAGGAGATCGAGACCATCGTTCTAACACGGTGAAACCTCGTCTCTACTAAAAATACAAAAAAAAAAAAAAAAAAAAAAAAAAAATTCAGCCGGGAGTGGCGGAGTGGCGGTGGGTGCCTGTAGTCCCAGCTACTCCAGAGGCTGAGGCAGGATAATGGTGTGAACCCGGGAGGTGGAGGTTGTAGTGAGCCCAGATCGTGCCACTGCACTCCAGCCTGGGCAACAGAGTGAGACTATGTCTCAATAAATAAATAAATAAAAATAAAAAAACAAAAGAGGGAGGAAGAGTGGTTGAGCAGAGAAAGCTCCAATTCAAAATGCAGATTCTTTCCTATGAAAAGAAAGAGGAGTGAAAGCTGGATTGGAAAATCTCGGACTGCAGTGCAGATTTGGGAGAATTTCCTGGGTAGCTAAGCGGGAGAGGCAAAGCAAAGATTCCTCATGAGTCCCAGGTTGGAGAGAAATGGCCAAACTAACACAGCAACAGAAAACCAAACACCGCATCTTCTCAGTTATAAGTGGGAGCTGAACAATGAGAATACATGGACACAGGGAGAGGAAGGGAAGGGGAGGGGAGGGGAGAGGAAGGGAGGGGAGGCAAGGGAAAGAAGGGGACGGGAGGGGAGGGGAGGATGAGGGGAGGGGAGGGGAGGGTAAGGGAAGGGAAGGGAGAGGGGAAAGAAAAAGAAAGAGAGAGAGAAAAAAAGAAGGAAAGAAAGAAAGAGAAAGAAAGAAAGAAAAGAAAGAGAGAAAGAAAGAGAAGGGAAGAAAAAAGGAAAAGAAAGAGAGAAAGAAAGAAGGAAAGAAAAAGAAAGAAAAACAGAAAGAAAGAAAGAAAGAAAGAAAGAAAGAAAGAAAGAAAGAAAGAAAAGAAAGAGAGAGAGAAAGAAAGAAAGAAAAGAAAAGAAAGCAAGCCAGCCAAGTCGCAGTATTTTTGTTGGGCTCAATCATTGGCAAGGGCCATGCTAGAGGGGCATGGCCTTGGCAGGAAAGCTGAGATGGATCCTGAGGACATTAGCAACTGACTGCACACCGTTACTCTGAATGAAAATTTCTCCAAGGAAGATTGAGCAGCACGCTACCATGGCTGCCATTGTAAACTTTTCTCCCTTCGGCATCCACGGCACTTTTCGCTGTTTTCAAAGCTTACCCAGTTTCTCATATATGTGTATGTGTATGTATTTCATGAAATAATTCTGTTTCATTGTAACTATTTCATATATATTTTTAAATATAGCCTAATTTATTTCAAGGACTGTTTTAAGCCTAGCATCTCTTTTTATTGCACTTCCGGTATTTTTTCACTCTTTTGAAGATTTATTCATCATCTTTTCCATGAGTAATTATTGAAATAATATTTTCAAAAATTGTCCTTAGAATGTAAACTTTCTATGGCCATGCCTGCCTGAAAACATAAATGGCTGGGTATGGCATTCTGGTTTCAAAACCATTTCAATCTTAATTGTTCTTTATAATCCTCACCAAACAACTTTTTTCTTCTAAAATTAAACTCATTTAAAAGAATTTGAGATAATAGTACATTAGCATGCAGAAGTGTGAGAAATAATTCAGAAAGCTCCTAAGTACATTTCACCAAGTTTCCCCCAATGGTAACGTCTTGCAAAAACATAGCACAGTATCACAACCAGGAAATTAACATTGATTCATACATCCAAGAGAACACTTTCATCACAGAAAGGATCCCTTTTCTTGTCCTTTTATAGCCATACTTACCTCTCTCCCACACTTACTGTTGTTAAATTATGGCAATGACTAATCTGATCTCCATTTCTGTAATTACCCATTTCAACAATGTTTATGAATGGCATCACTCAATATGTAGAAGTTTTGGAGTTGCTGTTTCACTCAGCGTAATTCTTTTGAGATTCATTCAAGTTGTTGGACTTACAAAATGTTTGCTCATATTTTAGTAGTATTCTATGGGATGAAGTTACCATAGTTTGATTAATCATTTGCTCACATAAGGGCATTTATGTTGTTTCCAGTTTTTAGTTATTTCTGATAATGCTGCTATTAATATTTGTGCATAGGTTTTTGTGTAAATATAAACTTTAATTTATCTGGGATAAATAACTAAAACTGCGCTTGCTGGTTTTGCATGATATTTGCATGTTTAGATATACAGTTGACCCTTGAAAAACAGAGATGTGAGCTGCATGGATCCATTTATATGTGAATTTTCCTCAAAAATATATTGTGAAAGTTTTTGGAGATGTGTGACAGTTTGAAAAGATTTCAGACAAACCACTTAACCTAGAAATATTTTAAAAATAGGAAAAAGTGGGCCGGGCGCGGTGACTCACGCCTGTAATCCCAGCACTTTGGGAAGCTGAGGCCGACGGATCACGAGGTCAGGAGATGGAGACCATCCTAGTTAACACGGTGAAACCCTGTCTCTACTAAAAATACAAAAGAATTAGCCAGGCGTGGTGGCGGGCTCCTGTAGTCCCAGCTACTCGGGAGGCTGAGGCAGGAGAATGGCGTGAACCCAGGGGGCGGAGCTTGCAGTGAGCCGCGATCGGCCACTGCACTCCATCCAGCCTGGGCGACAGAGCAAGACTCGATCTCAAAAAAAAAAAAAAAAAGGGAAGAAGTTAGACATGCAATGAATGCAAAAAATATATGCAGATTCTAGCCTATTTATGTGTAGTTGACTGTTTCTGTTTTTGTTAAGGTTTCTAGTCAACAGTAGGTTATTAGTTAAGATTTTAGAAACTCAGAAGTTGGATGTGGATTTTTGTCTGCGTGGGAGGTCAGCACTACAAACTCCACCTTGTTCAAGGGTCAACTATATAATAAACTGCCAAAATATTTTCCAGAGTAGCTGCAGATTCCTACCATCAATATATAAATGATCAATAGAAAATGCTCACCTGCATTTGGTTTCATCATGATTTTTTAACCAATCCGCTAAGTGTGTACTGGTATCTCACTGTGCTTTCAATCTGCATTTCTCTGGTGGCTAATGATGTTGAACATCACTTCTGTGTGTGAGAAATGTTTGTTCACAAGATTTTCCCATTTTTTACTTGGATTGTGTGTGTGAGTGTATGTTTTACTTTTGAGTTTTGAAAGTTATTTATATATATTTTAGAAGTAATACTCTCTCAGGCATGTAGTTTGTAAATATCCTCTCCTAATCTGTAGCTTGTTTTCTCATCTTCTTAACAGAGATTTTCATGAAGCACTTTTCTATGCTTATTAATGTCCAGTTTATCATTTTTCTTTTTATGGATGGCATTTTTAGTGCCAAGCCTAGGAACCTTTGCTCAGCCCTAGATCTTAAAAATTTTTCCCAATGTTTTTATTTTCTAATGGAATTATAATCTTACCTGTAATTTTTCATTTTAGTCTATGATCCATTTTGAATTTATTTTAGTATAAGGTGTGAGGTAAGGTCAAAGTTCATTTTCTTGCCTCTGGATATACAATTGCATGTGGACCACTTTTTAAAAGGCTCTCCTTCCTCCGTTAAAATCTTTTGCACCTTACTCAAAATCGCTTGAGCATATTTGTGCAGATCCAACAACTTTTAAGGAAAAAATGGGTATCTACATTTCATATGTTATTATAGAAAAAGAATGTGGGAGATGGTCCCTATGGCTAATCAGTACAATAACGCTTTCAAACCCAGCTTATCTAAGCCAAAGGGTTTTCATTTCTTACCATAAAAGGAGCTGTGTCTAAGGTGTCCTTCAAGCTCCCACTGTGATTTGCACACACTAGGTGCTTGAAAAAATTTTTAAAAGTGCCTCACTGTATGGCTGATTCAAAGACTAGTTAGAGTATATTGGATTCCTTAATTGGTAAAAGTTCGAAGAGCAAACTTGACCCTTTTATCTTGGTTTATGCATTACAAATTTAAGTATCTGCAAAGGGTATCTAGTTTCAAAATATTTTCTTCACCTCTCTTGAATGATTTCTCCTTGGGTGATGTGTTATGATGCAGCTATTTTTAAAAACCTCACAGTGCTTTTCCAACTTGAAGATAGGCTATTAAAATAAAGATAAAGCCTGACATTCTGGAAAACAGGGATTGCTAAACTATTAATTTAATAAGTAAATTCTATTGTATTGTGAGACTAAATTTGAATCGGATTTTTATTTGATTATCAATCCATACAGGCCTCTATTGTCAGGTAAATATTGAGAAGGGAGAGATGTTCACTACCTATAAATTTCACCAAATCATTTGCCTCAGAATTCCTGGAATGTTGTTAAAAATTAAGAATAAATGATTCTACTTAAGACGATTTAATCTAAATACGCTGGTGTCATACTCTGAAATCTTGATAAATATTCAATAAAAATTATGCAGCTAACTTTTTCATGACAACATTTGGGAAACATAATCCCATATGCATATTCCAGGAAATAATGTTCTGAGATCAAAGCATCTGGTTTATATAATATAAAGTTGCTAATATAAAGTTCTTAAATAACTTAAGATAAATATGAAAATGTTGTATAACATGTATCTAAGTTTTTTGTTGCTGTTGCAGTTGTTTTGGAATGAGGATGTCCAGTTTTTCTAGAACCATTTATTAAAAGATGCTCATTTAGTGTTTAGGCCAATGCTGCAAACGCAAAAGAGCAAAGAACATGAACTTAACACTCACATGAGATTTCTCAAAGAACTAAAATTATAACTACCATACCACCCAGCAGTCCCTCATATTGAGTGTTTATCTAAAGGAAAATAAATCAGTATATCAAAGAGATACATGCACTCCCATTTTTATTACAACATTATTTACCATAGCAAAGATATGAAATCAACCTAAGTGTCCATCAATGGATAAACACATAAAGAAATTGTGGTATACATACACAATGGAATACTCTTTGGTCATAAAAAGAATGAGATCATGTCATTTGTAGCAACATTGACAGAACTTGAGGTCAGTGGGCTAAGTGAAATAAGCCAGGCACAGAAAAACAAATATTGTATGTTCTCACTCATATGTCGGAGCTAAGACAATTGAACTCATGGAGGTAGAGAATAGAATGAGAGACACCAGAGGTTGGTAAGTGTGTGTGGGTGGAGATGGGAATGAAGAGAGGTTGATGAATGGGTACAAACATATAGTTAGATATAAGTTCTAATGTTCAATAGCGGAGTAGGGTGACTATAGTGAATAACGTATTATATATTTCAAAGTAGGTAGAAGAGAGGACTTGCAATGTCCGCAGCACATAGAAATAATAAATACTCAAGGTGATGGATACCTCAAATACGCTCATCACCACGCATTCCTTACATGTAACAAAATATCACATGAACTCCATAAGTATTTATAAATATTGTATGATTGTTAAAAAGCTTACATAAATTATCATTTTCTCTGATAAACTGAGCCTATTTAACCAGACAGGTGCAGCAGAGGTTGATTTCCTGTTCTTCTTATCCATCTTTGGTAAAATAGCAAAATTATGTAATGCGAGTTACTGTTCAGTCAATAAACATATATATCAATATAGAGTAAGAATATTCATACACACAAATAACATTAACCTTCTTGTCTAATAAATTTGTTACCATAATGTTTATTTTTTCCAAAAATTAAGACTATGTGCTCATTAGAGATAATATGGAATATTGAGAAAACTGTCAGCAATCAAACAAATGGCCCTTAATTCCACCAAACAGAAGTTACCACTGCCTGAAACACACATGCACACACACACACACTAAATAGAAAATACGTTCAGTTTTATTAAGTTTAGGTTGTAACATATGTATGCATAATTTTATGTTATGTTTTTATATTTCTATTTTTACAGTATAACTCTATATTCTGAATTTAGATCCCAATATATTTATTTGTGTATTTGTGTGTGTGTGTGTATATACATACATATATATATGTAAATATATGGTAAATTTTATGTTCTGAGTTTATTTTTTCATATACCATTAAGGTATTAATAGTTCTCTATTGGTTAACTTTTCTCAACATTTTCAATTACCTTCCACATATTCACATTTAGCATCTCAGTTGGAGATTTAAACAACAGCTAACTCATTGACTGCAATGCATTGTTCCTGCACTATGTTAGTAGAAATTCTCTATTTTTTGTTGGTGGAGGATGGTTGTCATGAAGATAAAGGCCTGCCTCACCTTCCAACACATTAAGGATGAATGTATCCTTCTATCTTGTGGAACAAATGACACGTGATATTAGAATCTTTGGGAGTATCTTCAACAGAATAAATATATATCCAGGGGTAAATTAATTCAATATTAAAGGTAATTTACATATAGTAAAAATAACTTTTGATAATCTATTTTGTGCAAAGCCTCCAAGGATAAGAAGTCTTCTTAGAACTTAAGGATATTACAGATTAGCTACTCAATGAAGACACTTACAGATGGAGGGAGACAAGTGAAAGCATGGTGCTTATCTTGTGTGATTATGTAGGAAGTGTAAATACAATCCAGATTTAAATTAATGCGTGTAAATGTGGTTATAGTCGACACCCAATTAAAAAGAGGTAGCTAACATTTAGTCAACATGTTTATCTTCTCTAAGCTAGATAGTATAAGAAAATAACATGTAATGGAGTGGCTATCCTCAGTCGAGGATATCGAAAGAGATTTCTATGAACTGTAGTAATCAAGCTTTAAAAGGTATATTGGATTCAGTGTTCATAAAATACTAAAGTGGGCATTTCCAAGCAAGTGAATGGTATGAGCAAGCGCCCATCAGTGACAATAAACAATTTGAGAGGCCAGGGAACATAAGTAGACAGAGATAGAAATTTGTTTTGTTTTGTTTGTTTTGCTTTTTCATAATTTCTAACAGCTCATTGCCCATCTGAGAAGCAAGCTTATTAGGGCATTCCATTTGAAAAGTAGTGTGCTATCCAAGCTGCTTAAACTGGTGTAGTCTTTCAGCTTGCCCTCATGTTCTTGAACTTCCACACCTTTCTTAGCCCACCTCAGAGTCAAGTCTGCTAATAATCAAGAGAAATATGCATGAAATTAATAGATGGACAGATGAGAGACATACTAAGTATTTTATAAAATTGTAAAAGTTCAGAGGTAAAATACATCCTTTAGATTTTAAGCCGTCATCTTTCTGAGCCTCAAAGTTCTTTCGTGTATAAGTTTCAGGTGAAAGGGAAAGTAAAAGTGAATTCTCTTCTGAAACACAAAAGATCCAGGATTTCTTACTGTCCCATCCCACAACAAGCTTTGAGACAACTATTTTTTAATTAAATCTAATTAAATGTATAAATTATTTCTTAATTTTGTTGTTTCATATTACTTTTGAAGTGAGCTTATACTTCGGTGATTAATTTTGGGAAAAATTGGATGACGATTGTCTCAGGTTGACTCAGTTCCCACCACTCCAAATTGATCTCTTATTTCTATGAGACAGAATAGTTCTTCTCAGACCAAAACACTGCAGTAGCAAACAAAAATAATTAAAAATACTTACATCTCATCAGCTTTCTATAATATATATATATATTTTAAATGACACAGTAAATAAGTATTCTAAATTTTTCAAGCTCAGATTTTTTACTTTTGTTTAATCCTAAATTCTAATCTATCAGTAAACCTTGATTTTATGAGGTTTTGTTGCTGTTATGTTTGTTTTGTTTTGTTTTTTAAAAGAGATGGGGTCTTGCTCTCTTGCTCAGGCTGGAATGCAGTGGCATAATCACAGCTCACTGCAGCTCCTACTTCTGGACTGAAGGGATCCTCTGGCCTCAGCTTCCCAAGTCGCTGGGATTAGGGCAGGAACCACTGCATCTGACTGTTTTTGTTGTTGTTAAACAGCTACGTAGATGCTATTGCCATTTACTGAAATGTAGATTACCAGAGAAGAATTTGGTTTGTAGAGTAAATCATTATCTCAGCAAAGAAACTGATATGATTTGGTTGTGTCCCCATCCAAATCTCATTTTGCATTGTAGCTCCCATAATTCTCACATGCTGTGGGAGGGACCTGGTGGGAGATAATTGAATCATGGGGACGGTTTCCCCCATACCGTTCTCATGATAGTTAATGCATCTCACAAGATCTGATGGTTTTATAAGGGCTTTCCCCTTTCACTTGGCTTTCATTTGCTTTTGCCTGCCACCACATAAGACATATCTTTGCTCCTCCTTGGCCTTCCACCATGATTGTGAGGCCTCACCAGCCATGTGGAAATGAGTCCATTAAACCTATTTTTCTTTATAAATTATACAGTCTCAGGTATGTCTTTATTAGCATTGTGAGAACAGACTAATACAGAACATGTTCAAATAGGTTTCTACTTCTATTTTCTTATTAATTTCCTCTTCATGACTATCAATGATTTGTTTTCTAAAAACTCATGGTACTTAACCAAATTACTGTTTTTTAATAGCCTGTAATAACTAACACACACACACACACACAGAGACACACACACACATACACACACACACATTTAAAGTGCCTGGCAACATGGCAGTGCCTGGCAACATGGCAAAACCCTGTCTCCAAAAAAAATACAAAAAATAGCTGAGTGTAGTGATACATATGTGTAGTCCCAGTTAATTGGGAGCCTGAAGTCGGAGGATTGCTTGAGCCTGGGAGGTGGACTCTGCAATAAGCCGAGATTGTGCCCCTGCACTCCAGTCTGGGTGACAGAGGAGAACTATCTCAAAAATCAATCAATCAATCAATAAAGTGCCTACAATGTATCAGACACTGCCAGACTACCAACTTTGGGGAACAAAATAAAATTAATTATAGGAAAAATTTGTGAATTAAATAACGATGATATTAAGGAATGGGCCAACAAATGTAGAAAAAATTAAAAGACCCAAAGAGAACAGGATTGGTTGGAAACATGAAATCTTCAAAGAACAGATCATTTTTATCTGAAACAAACTACTCCAAAACATAAACCTAGTTGGGTGAAACTTCCATTTTTTCAAATGTGGTAGCATCAGCGTAATACTGAAACCAACCAAAGCCAGCATATGCACACATACTCTTCCACTCATTTTGTATATGCATCTCTATATATACACTACTATTGCCAATGTGACATAATTTCCTAATATCGGAACTAGGTGAAAATGAACGTTCTTTAAGTCTCCGACCCATTTTTACTTAATTTATGTATATTGGTGTATTGTGTGAGATATGTACCAAATATTGTGCATATGAATATACAATTGTCCTTGAACCATTTGTTGAAAATGTCATCCTTTCTCTACTGATTTGCCTTTGCACCTTTATCAGAATCGATTGGCAATATATGTGTGGATCTATGTTTGGAATTTTTATTCTATCCCATTGACAAATTTGTCTATCTTTGTATCTTTTTTTAATTCCAGAAGAAAACATGAAAGCAAATTTGTGACACGGAATTAGAAAAGGAAAAAAAAAAAGAGAGATAAATTGGAGTATGCCAAAATTTGTAACTTCTGCTCTTCAGAAATATTAATAAAATGAAAAAACAAGCAAGAGAGGGGTAGAAAGCATTTACAATGCACTTACATCTGATAAATGAATTATATCTGGAATATATAAAGAACTCTCAAAACTCAGTAATGGAAAACATGATCAAATCAATAAAAGAGTGTACAAAATATTTGAACAGACATTTAACCAGTGAGATTACATAGATTGTTAATCAGCCCATACAAAGATGCTCAGCACTATTAGTCTTTATGGAAATGCAACTTAAAACAATAATAAAATTTCTATTAGTATGACTGAAGTTAAAAAGATTGACCATTCCAAGCACTAGAGGGATATGTAAGCACTGGAACTCTCACATGCTGCTGTAGAAAGGAAAAATGGCACAAGCACTTTGGAAAAGAGTTTGGGAGTTTTGTAAAAAGTTAAAAATAAACCTATCTTATAATCCAGCTATTTAACTTCTAGGTAATTACCCAAGAAAAATAAAGCATATGTTCACACAAAAGCTTATACATGAATGCTCATAAATACTTTATTTGTAAGAATTAGAAACTGGAGCTGATCAATATGTTTATCAACAGAATGAATAAACAAATTGTGACACATCTATGCAATAGAATATTACATAACAAAGAAAAAGAAGGTACTCTTGATACACACAACACAAACATTTTTCTATAATTATGCTAAGTTAGAGAAGCAGTTTAAAAATAGTACACACTAGCTGATTCTTTCCATAGAAACCTTTAGTAAACAAAAAAAAAAAACAATCTAATCTATATTGACAGAGTGCAGATCAGTGGTGCCTGGTGGTATGGCCAAGAGAATCTGGAGGGAGGCGATACCAAGGGGCACAAGGACATCTTTGGGGATGATGGACATGCTAATTATCACCACTATACTGATGGTTTCATGGCTGTGTGCCTTTGTCAAAATTTATCATTGCTACACTGAATGTACCATTTAGTGTATGTTGATTATACTTCAAAAAGCAATTTTTAAAAAGTCTTTAGAGCGGAATGTTTTAAATCTAATTCAGTGGCCATACATTTTGAGTTGTGACATGTTGGACCACTGGATGGTTTGGGAGGGGTTTAAGTGTTTGACTCTGAAGCTGTTATCTAGTTCTCTTGGACTTTGCCTAATCAACTTTCCTCAGTTCTTCAGGTCCCAAATCCCATTTCCTGCCTTCCTAAAGCTCCCTCTGCCTTTTTTACACACAAAGATTTCTCCTAGCTAATACTGTGCCACTTACGTAGTGTGAAATCAGATGGTGACAGTTGTGATTTGTGAGGGCAGGGCTAGCTCTGTCTTCACCATTGGATTCCCATTTCCTTAAATGCTTTAAATAAATTAGGTGGTTAATAAACATTGCCTACTCAAGTTAATTATATTATGGTGTATATGTACATATACACACATTCTTACACACACTCTCTCTCTGTCTCACACACACAGACATACATGCATGTAGTGCTTATAATCTAGTTTCATATGTCTTTTATAATCTTCCATTGATTCTATTTCCCTATCAACAACTGCAGACAGTGTATATTTAAAATATCCAAATAACTTTGAAATTAACAAAGAGAATCATGTATTTCAATGGCATAATTTTAGCAACACTATTTTATATTCAAATAAACCATTTTCCCATCTAGTGGCTGTCCGGTCATAGGCAAATTTATGAACCCCTCTTAACTTTAGTCTCTCTGCATCTAAAATTAATATATTAATGTCTACCTTATGAGATGTGTTAAGGTCCCAGTGATCCTATATGTGAAAAGCTTATCTAAGTATTTAACACATGAAGAGTCCGCATTATATGGAGGTCATAAAATAATACTTACATCTGAAGATTTCAACCTCTCCCAGACACCCCTTTCTAAGCTAATTTCACTGTTCCTGCATTAGAACCTTCCTCTGTGTCTATGCAGCTCCCTGGAGTGAATGATTCCCTATATTAGTACAGTAAATACTCCCTTTGATCTCTGACTAATGAGCCTGAATCAGCTCTCTTCTTTAAAACGAGTCTCTTTCTGTGGCTTCCTCTTAAATAATGAGATAAGAGAATGAATATATAGTGAGCATCTATCAGGTTACAAACATTTAATATCTCTTATAATACTAATCTTCAAAATAAGTTTCAAATACGCATTATCTCTGTTTATAAGTAAAGATCTCAAGACTCAGCAAGGTTAAGAAATTCATCAAAGCCCACACAATGCGTAAATGATGAAGGTGGATGTCGAATTGAATTGTCTGACTCTGAAATTCATGTTTCTTTCTACTACATAATGCTACTTTTCTCAGTCATCCTATGAAACTTACTTCTAGGAAAATCACCTTTAGCAAAATCAACCCCTGCTTTTATTCAGAGCAGTCTCCTGTGAGTTATTGTTTAATAGGGAAAGCTCATGCTGCTGCCACTTTGCCTGAATCAAGTTTGTTGGAGCCCTTAAGCTGAAGCTAGGTGGATGCCCGGTCACTTTGTATTATTAGAGGGTCAGGAGCACTTAGACAGGAAATAAACATAGGTGATGAGTAAAATTTACCCTTAAATATTTCTAAGTACATATCTTTATAAGAGAAAAATACCTCAAATCCATGAAGGTGGCTCAGCCAGCCTTCACGGTAGATGCCTGCATTTCATAATTTCATAGCTTCTTTTTCTACTTAAAAAAATATATTTGACAAAATACTCTCAAAATTTGTTTTTTTATCAAAAGTTGTGGACAGTCACAGTGGCTCATGCCTGTAATCCAGTACTTAGAGAGGCTGAGATGGGAGGATAGCTTCAGCCCAGGAGATCAAGGGTGCAGTGAGCTATGATTATACCACTGCACTCCAACCTGGGCAACAGAACAAGATATTGTCTCAAAAAAACAAAAAAAAAGACATAGAGAAAAATAAGCAATATATTTAAAATGGTTGAGAGCATGGCAGTTGTCACCTTGGCAGAATTTACAGAAAACCTGGATTGTTTTAAAGAACTAATAATAGTAGAGATAATATATATTTATATATTTTTAATATATATCACAAATAATGACAATAATATATGTTTATAACATATAATATAACATATGCTATATTTGTATATTATAATACAACATATATGTAATCTTTATGTTATAAATTAGCACTATATATTATATAGTATATTTTATTTATAACATATAACATATAATATATTTACTTATAACATAAATAATGACAATAATAATATAAATAATATATTGCTAATCACAAGAGGAAAACAGAAATAAAAACCTTCACAAATTTCCAGTGACACTATGAGAGAAATACTCAAAATATGTACACCTCACTTATTAACATGGTATAGTGAAGATTAGCAAATTAAAGATTAGCTTTATGACAGTTGTGATCACGTTAGTCACAATTTTAAATTGTGCAGGCCCAGGTCAAGGAAAGATACAAACGTTAATAACAAATATACACATTTTGTTTGATCAAGGCAGGGGTTATATTCAAAAGAGAAAGCAATCAATATAATGTGCACACTGTCCACTCAGAAATTCTGCTGGTCATAAACGTCAGGATTTTGGTTGACTATCACAGGAATTTTCATATATGAATTTGGACATTTAATAAGCATTTAAAGCACCTGCTATATATCAGACTATACTATAATTTGGAGGAATACAGCAATGCATAAGACATTGTTTTTAAAATTCAAGTGGTTACAGTCTAGGGGAGAAGTTGTGAAGTATAATACTTGGGGCCTAAGTGCTACATTTAAGTTAGGCCTTGAAAAATCAAGAAAATCTTTATAGGGAAAATGACAAGTAAGTTGACTTTTAAAAGATCAATAGCTTACAAGCAGGGCACGATGGAGGTAGTACAGTCCTCTAGTAAAGGATTGTAGTGCCAATACCACCCCAATGAGTGAGCTCAGTTGTCACTGAATGATCCTGGACTGAAGTTTGCTGTCGTTATTGGAGCCCCAGGATTTAACTCTGAATATTTCTTCAATTGAGTCCTAACTTGACAGAGCCTTCACTTTTCTGACTTTTTAGAGACAGAGGCGGCAGGGTACCATAGACCTAAAGCATAGGGTAGCAGTTATTAGACTTCAAGAACTCCAGGCTCCACCTTCAGAGATTCTGATAATTTGTGCCTGGAGCGTGGTGCATGGTCTGTTTCTAACAAGCCCATAAAGTCATAAGGATGTACTTTATCAAGAGACCACATTTTGGAAAACTCTGTAGTAAATACCACAGGGTAAGAGCTAATAAATGATTCTGAGGAATTTTTAAAGCACACCCCACACACTTCATCTCCAGCCAGCTGCGCTAATGAAATAAGAACACAGCATTTCAACTATAGTTATTTCTATACCACTCACCCTGAGTGTTTAGAAAGCTGATTTTTATTTTTACTTTTTTACTATATGTCTATGTTCCTCGGGACACAGTCCCAAGGGCTTTCTCCACAGCCCTTAAGGTATTAATGCATCATCATATCAATAAATGTTTAATGAAGGAAAGTTATGTTTTACATCTGGCCTGATGATTCATCAAAAGAAGCTAAGGCAGTGGGCAAAGCTAGTAACCTGAACTAATCAGCATGGATTGCAGGGATTTGCTCTCACCCATTGGCTGTTTTATAGGTCAGTTAAGCGTGCTCAGCTAATGTACTGAGACTTAAAAGCAAGCCCAAGAATAGGGTGGGTAGAGCTAAGGAGACAGAGCATTAAGGGAACTCTAAGCATTTGCCAGATTTGTCAGGAGCAAAGTTTGCAGATCATCAGGCAATACCTACAATTATGGGAATGAAAAAGCCACTTCTAAGGGTAGAACAGTACCAGGTTTATAGTGGGCAAATCCTTGGGAGGGAAGATAGTCTCCAAAAAGAAACAGTAAACAAACAAAGCTGTTGCTGGAAGATAAAAGAAGTTGTCTTTATGCAATTAAAAAGGATCTTTCTTCAGAGCCCAGGGGTTGGGCTGGCATTCAAAGAGGACCGTAGAATATGGTAAGGCACAGCTATAAAGGTAGAAATCTGGAATGATAGACTCTGTGGCTATATTGTGTTTCCTGGTTAGAGGTGGCCAAAAGCTGCACCAAAAGCTGAAATAGGATTGAGAGCAGGCCAGATGGAAGATGAGGTCATTAAAAATCCACTCTATGATTCTTCCCACCATCCTCTTTCCTCGCTGGGTGAAGTAACCTGCATACTGCAAAATCCTTCCTTTTTTTTTAACTTAGTATTTTCTAGTAAGGACATATTTTCTTAATCTAAAGTATTCCCTACCACTTCCACCATGGTGAGATTAGATAAAAAAGAAAGAAGATTCATAGCATGGGCTTTAGCTAAAGAAAAAAATCTTGTTTAAATTTGATGGATAAGAAGTCTCTCTGGCTCCCATTGAATTCTTCAAATTCACTATATATTTTGCAGGGTAGGATCTATTTCTCTCAGTATTATCCTCTTTAGCAATTTTTTTTTCACACAAAAGTTATCATCAGGAAGAATTGTAATCTAGTTGATTAAAGATATTCTTTTTTAAAATCTTAAAGTTAATCAGAAAGTGGATTTCCATACTGGAAAATATACAGATATGTATGGATATGGAAATGTATGGATACGGTTGGCTGTGTCAGATTTAGGGACATGACAATGGGGTCAGGATAGAATTAGGGAGGAACCATGGATAGGTTTGAAAGACTAGGTTTGAATCTGGACTTCAATCACTTACTAGCTATGTTGCTGAGCAAGTTGTTCATCCTTACTGTGCCTATATTTTCATATATGTATGTTTGTGCGTACATATTTGTAAAATAGGGTATTCATGACACTTAGCTTGTGATACTTAAAGGAGTTGATCTGTGTAAACCATTTGGAGTGGTGTCTGGCATATTGCTAGTGTACACAGTGAGTGCCCAGGAAGGATGACTATAACTATTACTTTGAGAAATTAATGGCTTGCTTGTTTCTAGGCACTTGTCTTTTCCAAGCTCATCTGGGACCACATTCTATGACTGCCTAGTAGCCAGTCAGTGCAGTCAAAAAGTTTCATGCTGCAGAAGTTGCAAGCACCAGGAATCACGCAAACAGAGGAAGCATAGTTTAGCTGAGCAACATCTCTGGCCTGCTAAAATGAAGGTCTCTTCTGTACCATCTGCCTCATTCTGTGTATCAGTGAAATGATAAGCATGATAGCCCTACTCCATCATGGATTGGTAAAGGGGATTACATGAAATTAAATGAATGCTGGTGCTTGTGCTGGGTTGAGTGTTTGGCATTTATTCTGGCATTTAATCATCAACCATCTGATGCAGGCATTGCTATGATTCCCATTTTAAAGATGTGAAAGCTGAGGCTCAAGTGGTTTTGCAAGTTTTCCAGTCACGCACATGTAATAATCTGCAGGATTCAAACCAAAGCCTTAGTCCCAATGAATTGGTGTTTATAACAATAACCTTGGGTTGCATCCAAATGCTAGGGCAGATGGGGCCTTGAATGAGAGTCAGCTGGTCTCATCTCCTCTTGCTCCTGATCTAGAAATTAGACCAGACAGACACAAGGCCATTCAGTAAACTGAAGAGCTGCCTCCTCACAACAGGTCAAGTGCTACGTCGAGGTCTGCTTGTTCCTTAATCTGCAGAAGGCCAATGAGGACATCACTGAAAGGGTGGATCCATCTCTCTCAGTAGTGCCATTTCAAGAGAAGTTCTGGATTTTTTATCCTTCAAAACACAGATCACTATGAATTTCTGAGAGACTCACTTGCATGGCAGGTGCTCCGGGCCACTCATTTCATGAGTGCTTATTAGAACTGTGCATTTTTTAAACACTTGATACAAGTATCAACATCTGAAAATAGGTGCTCTAAAATGATAGGTGCTTGTTTTTGTAATTGTCAACACTAGAAGGCTATTGCTGGATCCAATTACATGTAGAAAGCCTTTAAATAGAAGAGGAGGGGTTTTTTACACGGACAGGGGTTACCAGTTCTGTTTAATATCCCTAACAGTCAGCCACCCTGGAACACAGAAGCTCTCCTTTGCTCTAACGTGTTTGGTTCTTAATTATTCAAAAAGGCTTAATGATTAATGGTGTGGAATGTACAGTCAGATTTTTACATTTAAATGTCAGATTCCCCACTTAAGATCGGTGTGAACTTGGGCAGGATATTTAACCTTTCTGTGCCTCAATGTCCTCTTCTAGAAAATGGGCATAGTTTGTGGTACCATCATCATAGGGCTATGTAAGGAACATATCAATTAATATATACAAAGTGCTCACCACAGAATCTTGCATGTAGGAAGTGCTCAATAAACATTCACTATTATTGAGTAAATTTCTGTAATCCTAGAATATTTTAATTTTAGGTATGGCTAATATAGAAAAATTAAAATGTAAATATGAAAAAATGTACATAAAATATACAGACATTTCTGTATTTAGATATCAGGTATGTTGAAAACAGATCTGGGCTTCCAGTGGTTTACATTTGAGCAGGAAAAACAGATAAATAGTTAATTGCGTCACTCCATACATCCCCTGAGAGATGCAACAGAATGCTATTGGAGATGAAGAAGAAAGAGCAAACTCTCTGAGGGAGTCGGGAAAGTATTTCTGGAGGTTGTAATAGATGAGATAAGTGAACCAGGAAAGTAAAACAAATGGAAAGGCATTCCAAGAGAATCAAAGGCAAAAAGACATAAAAAATCTGGTACATTTGGTGAATGTATATTTGATATGATTAGAGGACTGGGAAGAGGGCACGAGTGTGTGAACACAGGCTACAGAAGCAACCTGGGGCTGAGTGAGGCGGTCTGGGCCTCACCATAAATGTGCACTCTCTCTCATGGTGTTTCTTTGGGGTATGCAGTAAGAGCTCTCAGTGATAGAACTGTGCTGCCTCTCCATAGAGATATAAAGGCTTGTTCTTAAACCCTTGTTCTGCCATCTCCCAGCTATGGGCAGATTTCATATTCTTTCAGCCTCAACACTCTCCTCTGTAAAATGGGGATGATGGTAATGTACCTATCTCAATGTGTTTTGCGAAGATTAATGACATAATAATTTACGTAAATCCTAAAGCCTAGTGTTCTTACATGTTAGTGATTTTGAATTTTAATATTACCAGTGACAAAATCAATGAGATATAGCTCTTAAGCATTAAAGTCAAGATTACAGCCAAAAGCCAGTGTCTAAGCTTATGGTATATATTTTTTTTTTTTTAGATAAGCTGCCCTTTAAAAAATACATGTGTTTTGTATATTTTATTTTTACTTTCCTGTTTTTTCTTTTTTTTTTCTCCAAGTGAATGGACCTTACCTTTCCCCAGAGCCTGACAAGGAATCTGATTATTTTTTCGTCCAGAGCAATTGCTAATGTTCTCGTTATCCATTCAGTGAATAGCATTTGGCCACTTCAGAAGCATTTTCCCACTTCCATGTAAATGATATGATTAGATGTGAAAGGTAATCTTGAGTGCTGCCATGTTATGACATTAAAATAGTAATTCAGTTGTTAGCAACCCCTCACAAATAACTATCCAATCCACTTGTGTTGAATACCTCAGCGTCCTTGCATGCCTTTCCTTTTTGAAACACAAAGCAGTATTGATTTCTCTTCATAACCAACTAAAAAGTGCTTTGAGCACTTTTATCATTTCATTATCCAGCAGTAAATAAGGAAAATAACCTGCAAAAATGAAAAACAAGTCGATGGGTTACTTTTATCCCTTTCCCTGCAAAACTCAAATGCAGACAAGAATGACGTTTTGATAGATTTAAATGTCTTTATATTTGAAGATGCCTTGGCAGTTATCACGAAAGGAAGCTTGTTGTAGTGAAAAGCCGTGGGTGTAGAAATGGAAGCCCTGGTGTGATTAGTCTGCTCAGGCTGCCATAACAGAATACCACGGGCTGGGTGGTTTAAACAGAAATTTATCTTCTCACAGTTCTGGAGGTTAAAGGCTCAATATGAAGGGGTCTACAGGGTTGGTTTCTGGTAAGGCTTCTCTCCTTGGGTTGCAGATGGCTATCTTCTCGCTGTGTCCTCACTGGGTCTTTCCTCTGTGCATATGACTTCTGGTGTCTCTTTTTCTTATGAGGATGCCAATCCTATTGGAGTAGGTCTCTACCTTTATGACCTCATTTTACCTTAATAACTTCCTAAGAGGCCCTATCTGCCAATACAGTCACAGCAGGTTTAGGGCTTCCACATATGGACTTGGGGGAAAACAATTCAGTCCATAACACCCAGTTTGAGAACCAGCTCTGTCACTTATTGGTCATACAACCTTCGGGAAAGATATTGGCCCCTTTCTGTGGGAATCTGATTTCTCAAATATACAGAAAGGAGTCAGACAATACCCATGATTTGTAAACTTTTTGAAAGCGTTGTAAATACATCTTAGAAAGAAAAGCAAGTGTGTGTATAAGTGCATATATTTATTTTTCTGAAACAAAGAAGTATTTCCTACTGCAGTGAGCTTGGAGAAATTTTTAAATCAGGTTATTACCCCCCTCCTTTCTCATCTAGGAAGCCAGGAGTCTGTGAAAAAGAGTTGGGAACCTCTGAGTGTGATGTGAGAAGCTTCTGTTATCCTTGTCTTCAAGAAATCAGTGAGGACTTTTTTTTAATTTGTCCATTATGAGCAGCATGAAAAACTTACATTTTTGGCTTCACCTTAGCTTATCAGCCTTGCCTTAACTGTTTCCTCTAACCAAATGCCTTCACACAACTGACTGTCAAAGACTTCATTTATTTTCTGCTGCCCAGCACCATCTTCCCTCCAAAACACTCTTCAGAGACCTCCACTCAGAATCTTCTCTGTGCCATTGCAGTGGCAAATTTCCTTTGTCTTCCTTGTGATAAGGGCATGTGAATGTGATTCTCTTATGCACTAGATCTGAAGCCATTGGAAGACAAAAGAAGCCCAAATTGCAGACCAATTCAGCTTTGAATCCAAATTGCAGACCTTAGCACGTTGAATACATGTGTCCAAGAGTATGAATTGGGATGGGGTGGTGAGTATAGATTAAAGGGGATAGTAGCCACCTATATACCTTTCTTTCTCCTGTTGCAAAAGAAAGAAGCACTAGCTCTTTATCAAAGAGAATTTCTCAATAGTGGTCCAAGATCCTTTTAAGACCAAAGGAAATATTCTTGCTGCTCTTGTGATGTCCCCCTACTTGCAAACTAACCAGTGAACCTGTCCCTGTTTCATGGATGCTGGAAGAAGACACGATTTCTAGGCCAGAGACAAAGACTCTTATTAATCAGAGCATGGCAGGCTTCAGAAGCTTCATGTTCTTGCCAGTTCCCCTTCTCCCATAAGTCCTGGGGGAGAGATGTGGAGTGGCCCTGATGGACATAGTACACACAGTGGGCTTGTATCACACTAGAGGACATCCAGCTTAAGAAACCCTCAATCTTGTAAAAGGTCTCCTGGTAAACCTGCCTGCCTTTGGCACAGAAGAGGACATTATTTTTATTTTCCTCCTGAGAAAAGAAAGAAATCTTCCTTCTGTCTTGGTATCTTCCAGGGTTGTTCTTTGTTCAAATATTCTTGAAGAGTTAGTCCATGACAAAAACTGTCACAAGATAGAATAGTTTACGTTGTGAAAGAATTATTATAGATAATCCCTTATTCTCCAAGCATGTCTCAGCAAATTCCTCCAGATCTGCCTCTTGCTCCATTCTTCAGACAAACGCTGTAGGACTGTTCCTTCCTCATGTCTTACTGATCTCTTCTTTTGTCTACAGAGTGATGAACAATTGGAATGGACTGCCTGCCTGTTTCTTTGCTTTCTTATCCATTTTAAAATGTTTTTCTTCTGAGAAAAAAGAGAAATCTCAGTTGGTCCCCCAGTGCTGCTCTGACCAAGTTCCTGAGAACTATCTTGAGGCCAGTGTTGTTCTAATGTTGTATTACTATCTCCTTAGTTCAGCTAAAGACAGGGGTGGGGTCCTTGTGACAGAGCCACAAAAAATTAGGCTTGCAGATGATTTGAAGTGGGAGAAAAATGGAATGTACTGGGCGGAAAGGAAGAAAAGAGAAACAGGGACTCTCCACAAAGCCAGAGTGAGAATCTTGTTAGTATATGCTTCCCACTTGGCAGATTAAATTTCAGGTTCCACCCAGGAAGAGAAGGGGCCAGGATCCTCCCCACTGCGAATGGTGTGAACTTCTGTGGTTCCACCCCTGTGCACACTTCTCCCAATGTGCAGCCGATTGGAGTTTCTCTGCGGACCCCTTCCTACCTGGCTGTCTCACTAAGATGCTACTTTGTAGAAGGAATGGAAATAAAACAGATCAGGAAATATTTGCCTAAAGGGCATTGCAAAGGGGGGAAAAAGCCTTTTTCAGAACCCAATGAATGAGATTCATTTTTTAGAATAGATATAGACAGATGGTAACTATGGAAGTGACATACAAGTGACCAAGCAACAGCCAGGAAATGCAGGATTAATGGGGCACATTCTACTGCTTATGTGGAATAAGGTGCAGAAGTTTCACTGTCCCTGCAACTTCTATGACCCTTCACTTCCTAAACATGGAAAATGAAACCATTTCCCAATTTCCTGCCCACTACTAGATTGTTGTAGCTATGGAAATAAACAGATTTGAACCAAAACCCTCTTTAAATGTAAATCTTAGCAATAGCTAAGCACTGCTTTGTAGGCCAAGCATTAAATTGTGTCATTGTCCAATACCTGCATTTATTTCCTAGGGTAATTGCCTACACTGACTTAAAATGTTTGAGAAGTGAAAGGAGAGTCATACTCCACATTTCTAGAGTCCAAACTAGAAAGTCAAAAGTCACCAGCAGAAAATCGAAATGAATAAGTGGGCTGGGAGTGGTGAAGCCTGTGGAACACTTGACAATATAAGCCTCACTGAAAGGCAGAAACTATTCATCTTTAATTGAAATTTGCTGTGTAGAAATGTTGGCTCAATGTTGGCAGATCTTCTGACCTGTCAAGGTAATTGATACAGGGGCTTTCAACTGAAATGTAAATTTCAGTTCGATAACTAATTCAATATCTGAAAACATTGAGAGCACCAAAGAACATATCTATCTTACTCGCTATGACTTCATGACAAAACAACACTAAAGTTAGTAGTTTTCAACAATAACTCTTATTTTGCTCACAAAACTGTAATTCAGGGATCAGTGGGTCAGCTTCTTTCTGGTCTACTAGGTTCAGTTGGGGTGGCTGGAAAGCTGGGGATAAGAATGTAGATGACGAGTTAATGGGTGCGGCACACCGACATGGCACATGTATACATATGTAACAAACCTGCACATTGTGCACATGTACCCTAGAACTTAAAGTATAATAATAATTTAAAAAGAATCATCTGAAGGTTTGCCTACTCATGTTTAGAGGTTGGGCTGGGAAGACTTAAACAGCTGAAGACTCTTACAACATAGATTCCTGAAGTCATCTCTGCCTATCTCTATGTGGTCTTCCCACATGGCTACACAAGGTGGCTCCCAGGCAGCCAGTCTTCTCACATATCAGCTTGGGGCAGATCAGGACCTCAAGAGAGACTTGCAGAAGTATTGCCTTTCATAAACCAGTCTCAGAAGTCACTGAGCATTACTTGTACCATATTCCACCAGTTCAGGCAGTAACAAAGGTCTACTAAGTTAAAGAAAAACATATATATAGCTCCCATCTGTTAATAGAGGAATCTGAATGTTATACTGTAAGAAGAGTATATAGGATATGATATGTATTGGTGAGCACATCTTTGTAAAATACCATTTGCTATCACATCCATATACTCATTGTCCACCTCTTGGCACCAGCTCATGCTCAAGAAATATTGGCATGTTCTGGGATTTGAGAAAGTAATGCTGAGCCTCTTCTAATGGTATATGAAAATTTCGTTTTCCTACTCCAACTTGGTTTGGCTGAATAACATGGCTCAACCTAGATATAGTCAACCATATGATTCCTTCCTGGAAAAGATTGTGGGCAGTCCTATTAGGGACTCAAAAATCTAGATAGCTGCTGTAATTAGTCCTGGATAATGTTCTAGAGCAGATCAGGAAGTTGTTTTAGACACTTAGTAGAAGGGTAAACAGAACAAGCTGGAAAAGATAATTATATTTTTAGCTCCAAGTGGAAGAGGCAGGTTCTAAGCCAGAAGTGGGAGGTAAAGCCAAAATATCAAGAGACAAGTCTGTAATGACAACAGATACCCAGTGGGATACTTAAGGTGCCTGGCATTGTGAAGAAGCATAAAGGGAGCAAGCAAAGAAGATGAAATCTCTAAGGGGAACTTTATGAGAAAGCTGAAAATTCTTTTTGGAATCAACACCAGGGTGTCCAACTCTACATCTTACTGTAGCCCAGCTACACGCTGTGAGCAAACGACATTACAGGTATTCTTGCTCATGAAAGCAGACAGCATTCAGGTGGATTTCTTGAGGCTCCTAAATTCAAAAGCTTCAAATCAGAGTCAAATGTTAATGGAGCTCATGTGCTCACATTACAAAAGAACTACAATGAGATGCTGATGCAATTGGTGCACCCTATAGAAATGAGATTCTTACTCTGAATATCTGTTGCTCTCCCTATGCACCATCTCTATATAGATATTCATAGATATTATTTCTATATAAATATGTATCTAATTCTCGAAGGCAATGTAACTGATCACTACACTTTTTTTAAAAACTAAAAAAAAAATTTAGGCTTAGGAGAGAGAAATTATATAAGAACCTCAGGAGGAAAATCTTTATGAAATACTCATGTAAATTGCTTTATCTTGTTGTAGTGTTATTACTTTTCAGTGGTTATGTCTGATGTTAACATTTTCATTCAAGATCCACTTCTTTGTTGTGCTCTGCTGGGGAAGGATGGATTGCTTTATTATATTGTGATCTGGCTTGGGAAAAATCCCACATAATGTGTTATTTTAAAAAATACATATATGTAACAGAAATGCTTCATTTTGAATCAATTCTTATTGAAAACAAAATGTGATGTTTACTGTGATAATGGCAAAGCTAACTTCAATTTTTTTCAATTGTCTCTACCTTTGCTTGTAAATGTATTAATATGATGTTGAAGAGTGAGCAATAAGCCAAGAACAAGAAATCTTTAGTTCTGTGCCCTCTCTATGATGCTTATTCACAGAGTTTTACAGTCTTTTAGCCTCAGTTTTCTATTTTCTTTCTTTCTTTCTTTCTTTTTCTTTCTTTCTTTCTTTTTTTGAGATGGAGTCTCTCTCTGTCACACAGACTGGAGTGCAGTAGCGCGATCTCGGCTCACTGCAAGCTCCGCCTCCTGGGTTCATGCCATTCTCCTGCCTCAGCCTCCCAAGTAGCTGGGACTACAGGCACCCCCCCCCCCACCACCCCCGGTTAATTTTTTGTATTTTTAGTAGAGGCGGGGTTTCACCATGTTAGCCAGGATGGTCTCGACCTCCTGGCCTCGTGATCTGCCCACCTCAGCCTCCCAAAGTGCTGGGATTATAGGTGTGAACCACCACACTTGGCTAGCCTCAGTTTTTTAATTTGCAAAGTTAAATAGACGGATCTAAAATGTCTCTAAAATCTGTTGTTTCTGATAGATCATATTGTGTAATATATTATTCAATGAGAAGCCTCCAAGATTTCTTGCCATCATAAAAGTAATCAAATTTCTGGTGGTCCTCATTTAATTCCCCAAATCAGGTTCAAAGAAAAGTCAAGAGAGATGCCAAGGTGCCAAGGTGCCAAGATGCCAAGATGGGTTAGCACCATTAATTGCAATCCCCCTGGTACTTGCATTCATGATGGAGCTTTCTCCCAAGAGTTGTGCCATGCTGTGGTCAGAGTCAACAAAATCCATATGTTGAAATCTGATCACCATTGCAATAATACTAAGAGGTGGGACCTTTAGGAGATGATTAGTTTATGAGGGTGAGGCCCTCATGAATGAGATTAGTATCCTTATAAAAGAGGCTTGTGGCAGCTTGTTAACACCTTCTGCCATCTGAGGAAACATATCTATGAGAAATGGGCTCTCACCAGGCACCAAATCTGTTAGTGCCGTGATCTTGAGTTTCCTAGTCTCCCAAACTGTAAGCAATACATTTCTATTATTTATAAATTACTTAGTATATTTTGTTTTAGCAACCCAAAAAGACAAAGACAGGCCACTTCTGTGTGTGTTAATGCCAGAAAACTATCTCTTAAGAGATCTATATTGTCAAAGAGTACTTTTGCCAAGAGCCCTTAAGATCTGTGACAAATCTGTTTCCTGCAATAAGATTCAAGGGTTATTTTTGATCTTCTGAGTCAAAAGTAGCATCACTACGGTGATTTCCTTCCCTCTATTAACGTTTTTGACAAAATATCAATGCACAGTATATACACTTACATGATTACACACACATAAAATGTAATCCACGTAATCCTTGCCCCCTCCCAAATATTAAATTCTTTGGAAAATAAAATGGTCATGCGTTTCAAATATCATAGAGGGTTGAGGAGAAAGAGTTGAACTAAACTCTTCCTTAGTTTACTCTTCATAGATACACTCAACAAACATTAGGTAATTTACCTAAATTTTGACTGAAAATCTTTAGATACATACATTCAACCAACAGAAAAGACAAAAAGGAAATGTGACTATGAGTTTATGATGCTGGAGAGGAAGAGAAGGTAGAATTAACAGTTGTTCAAAGCAGGAGACATCACGCTACCTGACTTCAAACTATACTACAAGGCTACAGTAACCAAAACAGCATGGTACTGGTACCAAAACAGAGATATAGAACAATGGAACAGAACAGAGCCCTCAGAAATAATACCACACATCTACAACCATCTGACCTTTGACAAACCTGACAAAAACAAGAAATAGGGAAAGGATTCCCTATTTAATAAATGGTGCTGGGAAAACTGGCTAGCCATATGTAGAAAGATGAAACTGGATCCTTTCCTTACAGCTTATACAAAAATTAATTCAAGATGGATTAAAGATTTAAATGTTAGACCTGAAACCATAAAAACCCTAGAAGAAAACCTAGGCAATACCACTCAGGACATAGGCATGGGCAAGGACTTCATGTCTAAAACACCAAAAGCAATGGCAACAAAAGCCAAAATTGACAAATGGGATCTAATTAAACTAAAGAGCTTCTGCACAGCAAAAGAAACTACCGTCAGAGTGTACAGGCAACCTACAGAATGGGAGAAAATTTTTGCCTTCTACTCATCTGACAAAGGGCTAATATCCAGAATCTACAAAGAACTCAAACAAATTTACAAGAAAAAAACAAACAACCCCATCACAAAGTGGACGAAGGATATGAACAGACACTTCTCAAAAGAAGACATTTATGCAGCCAAAAGACACATGAAAAAATGCTCATCATCACTGGCCATCAGAGAAATGCAAATCAAAACCATAGTGTGAAATGAGATACCATTTCACACTAGTTAGAGTAGTGATCATTAAAAAGTCAGGAAACAACAGGTGCTGGAGAGGATGTGGAGAAATAGCAACACTTTTACACTGTTGGTGGGACTGTAAACTAGTTCAACCATTGTGGAAGTCAGTGTGGCGATTCCTCAAGGATCTAGAACTAGAAATATCATTTGACCCAGCCATCCCATTACTGGGTATATACCCAATGGATTATAAATCATGCTGCTATAAAGACACATGCACACATATGTTTATTGTGGCACTATTCACAATAGCAAAGACTTGGAACCAACCAAAATGTCCATCAATGATAGACTGGATTAAGAAAATGTGGCATATATACACCATGGAATACTACGCAGCCATAAAAAATGATGAGTTCATGTCCTTTGCAGGGACATGGATGAAGCTGGAAACCATCATTCTCAGCAAACTATTGCAAGGACAAAAAACCAAACACCGCATATTCTCACTCATAGGTGGGAATTGAACAATGAGAACACATGGACACAGGAAAAGGAACATCACACACCGGGGCCTGTTGTGCAGTGGGCAGAGTGGGGAGGAATAGCATTAGGAGATATACCTAATGTAAATGACGAGTTAATGGGTGCAGCATACCAACATGGCACATGTATATGTATGTAACAAACCTGCACGTTGTGCACATGTACCCTAGAACTTAAAGTATAATAAAAAGAAAAAAAAAGAATCAACAGTTGTTCTTGGAGGAGTTCATTCTTAGGCCAAGATTTCTCTTACCCAATTCACTTTTTTAACTGGTGAGATTTAAATGGTTTAGTAATATACCTAGTGAATACATAAGGGAATTTAAGAGACATTGTATTGAGAGACCCACAGGTTTCTGCAGTATGTGTGTGTGTGTGTTTAAGTACTTTCACACTAGTACACAAAAAAATTAATAGTATCAGAACACAGATTTTAGAATTACAAACCCAGAATTTCTACATCAATTTTAAGCACACACATCAAAGAAGTATGAGAATCACAAGGTGGCAACAAGAAATATGAAAGAAACAGGAGAGTCTTGCCGGAAGGTGAGTGATGGAGGAAGAGGGAACAGACAGTCACGGATGGTATTTTCTCCTGTTAAAATGACAAGAAAGAGGAACATAATGAAATAATTTGAAAGGCAAAAGCACTTTGAGATATATGAAAATACCAACTCTGTCAGAGTTTTGGTGGTGTAAAGAGGGTTGAGTAGGATAGAAATATTCCAGAAGGAATGGAACCTATTTTAAGACACTCAGATACTCTCTTTACTCTCTTTAACAAAAACAAAAGAGGTCAGAAGATCCAGAGTAAATGTGATTTCAGTAAAGCCAAACAGAACAAAACAAAACAAAACAAAAAAAAGAAAAAGAGAAAGAAAGAAGCAAAGAAAGAAAAGGGAAGAGGCTTTTTACTCCACATTGGGCTGCTTCTCCCAACTGTCACTCACCAAACTAAAATCAAAACTGAATGGCTTTTTTACTTTATATATTTTGTATATTTAAGATATTCCCGTATCAGAGTTACAACATACTATACTTTTTCTATTAACTGTTCTAGATAGAATATTCCTAAATGTCTAAATTAAGCTTTTATTTCATTCAACACTGGCTGTTGATACATTAATGTCTAGTATCACAGAGATGCCAGGAATAAGGAAGGCAAGGAAATGTCTGCAAAGTAATCTAAAGGCTTAATTACATTATGGACGTCTCAGTGGACAATTAAGATCAGAACATGGAGTAAACAATCAAAACAAATTACTGAAGGTCTGACATTGAAATCCAAATATATACATCAAGACTGAGCAGAAATCCAAATCTTTATACACCAGACTTGAACGTATCCCAAAAAGGTCATTAGGAGAATAAGGTATTTTATTTATTTTTTTCATGCACACAATTTATTTCTGAGGAAGTTTTCATTTCCTAAGGATAGCAACAGTATTCAGACATCTTTTTGCAAATTGCTAATCATAATTTTGAACAAAAGCCAAATTAGATACTTTATAGAGATAACCGGTGAAACACTCTTTCTTAGGAATTGTGCTTGTTCAACTGGAAGAAGAAAACACTTTGTCATTACATAGTTGTGGCCTTCAGGTATTTTGAAAAACTGTCAGTGGAAAAAGCAATACATCTACTTCTCTGCCTTGGCAGGAGAACAGTGATCAATACTTGAAAATACCATCACCACCTTCAAAGTTGGAGAATTAAAAACAAACAACAAATTACAAATTGGGTATCTTATACCGTTTAAAAATTGTACTTACTGGAGGACAGAGAGCGGAGGCTTTGTTACCATAAACAGGAATCCAAGACCCTGGGTGGAAGCTAAAATTCTGTAGGCCTGGCTGAAGGTGTTGTAGCCTCGAACAGACACGTCAGTGTGCACACACTGCCAGAAATGCTATGTGTGGCATCTCTTTCCTTTTGTCTTCCAATCCTGTTAGTACTTTCCCCTGCCCAAACCCAGTAGGAATTAGGAAAACTCAGCCATCAAAACTACATTTCTCCATAACATAGGCAGGGGTAAAAAAAAAAGACAAGGCATGTTTTTCATGGCAAATATACCTAAGATTGGCACAAGAACCCAGAGATTTATATTTTCATTTAGTTTGGGTTCCATTTCTGGAACTTGGAAGTGACATTTGAGCTGACATATTAAAGACAACAACAGACCTGAATTCGAAGGCCCTTCAAAGAGCACTGCAGGTTGAGGAAACAGCAAGTGCAAACTCTTGGTGGCAGAAAAAAGCTAAATGCATGTGAGAAACAGAAGGGGCATCCAGTGTGGATGCCCCTTGGGGAAAAGGTTGTAATTATAGACAGGAACCAGATTGTTGTGCCATGGTGGGTTGTTGAGACTTGCTCTAAGAGCAACAGTTGTTCTTTGAAAATAATGTATTAGGGGATGAAAAATTCTGATTATTGTTTTGAAAATATCACTCTAGCTGGGGGAAAAATCACTAAAGACATGCAAAATGGAAATAATTGTAGGCCATATTCAAGTTTCTTATTATTTATTAACATACTTTATGGCAAGTAAATTTACTCAAATATGTAACTGAAGTAATAATGTAGGCATTTTCCTAAGTTAAAATGTTGATTTAGAAGTTCATTTCTCTGATTTGGAAGTATTTTACAATTTTTACTTACCTGTAATATAGACATGTTTCCTTTTCACTCCATAGTTAATAATTGAGAGCACCATGCAATTTATTTGAAATTAGGTTACATTTGGCAACAGTTATAATATGAGGTAAACTAAGACCATAATTTCAACGAGTAAATGGAATCTATTTGATCCTAAGATCAAATAGCACATTTATATAATTTAAGAATAATATTTTGAAAATCATACAATTTTTAAAAGTTTTTTTAGTGACATGCTGAACAATGCATCAGTCTCTTAATAGCAAAAGTGATCAAGTAGAAGAAAGAATTAGTGAGCTTGAAGACAGGCTCTTTGAAAATACACAGTCAGAGGAGACAAAAAAAAAAAAAGAATAAAATACAATGAAACAAATCTAAAGGATCTAGAAAATAGCCTCAAAGAGCAAATCTAAGAGTTATTGGCCTTAAAAAGAAGGTAGAGAAAGAGATAGGGGTAGAATGCTTATTCAAAGAGATAATATCAGAAAACTTCCCAAGCCTTGAGAAAGATGTAAACATTCAAGTAAAAGAAGATTACAGAACACCAAGCATATTTTACCTGAAGAAAACTCCCTCAAGCTATTTAAAAATCGAACTCCCAAAGTTCAAGGATAAAGAAAGTATCCTAAAAGCAGCAAGAGAAAAGAAACAAATAACATTCAATGGAGTTCCAGTACATCTACCTGGCAGCAGACTTTTCAGTGGAATCCTTACAGGCCACGAGAGAGTGGCATGATATATTTAAAGTACTGAAGGACAAAAACTTTTACCCTAGAATAATATATTTGGCAAAAATATCCTTTAAGCAGTAAGAGGAAATAAAGACCTTCCCAGACAAACAAAAGTTGAAGAATTTCATCAACACCAGACCTGTCCTACAAGAAATGCTAAAGGAAGTCCTTCAATCAAAAGAAAAGGATGTTAATGAGCAAGAAAAAAATCATCTGAAGGGACAAAACTCACTAGTAATAGTAAGCATGCAGGAAAAACACAGAATAGTATTACACTGTAATTGCGGTATGTAAATTTCTCTTGACTTAAGTAGAAAGACTAAAATATAAGCCAATCAAAAACAATAACTACAACTTTTCAAGACAGAGAGAGTACAATAAGACAAAGAAATAACAAAAAATTAAAAAGTGGGAGATGACACTGAAGTGTAGAGCTTTTATTAGTTTCTTTTTGTAGAGTTTTTATTGGTTTTTTAAGGTGCCTTCAGTTTAAAATAATTGGTTATGAGATAGCATTTCCACCCCTCATAGTAACCTCAAATAAAAAAACACACAACAGATACACAAAAAGTAAAAAGCAATAAATTAAACTACACCACCAAAAAACACAACAAAAAAAATCACTTTCACTAAAAGGAAGACAAGAAGGAAGGAAAAAAGAGAAGACTGGAAAACAACCAGAAAAAGTAACAAAAAATGGCAACAGTAAATCCCTACTTATCAATAATAACATTGAATGCAAATAGATTAAATTCTCAAATCAAAAGAAATAGAGTAGCTGAATGGATGAAAAAACCATGATCTGTTACCTAGGAGAAGCATACTTTATCCATAAACATACACACAGACTGAAAATAAAGTGATGGAAAAGATATTCCATGCCAATATAAACCAAAAAACAGCAGGAGTAGCTATGCATAAAACAGACAAAATACATTTCAGGACAAAAACTGTAAGAAGAGAAAAATGGAACTGATTATATAATGTCAAAAGAGTCACTTCGGCAAGAGAGTATAATGATGGTAAATATATATTTACCCTTTGGATATATACCCAGTAATGGGATTGCTGGGTCAAATGGTATTTCTATTTCTAGATCCTTGAAGAGTCTCTACACTGCCTCCACAATGGTTGAACTAATTTACACTCCCACCAACAGTGTAAAAGCGTTCCTATTTCCCCACATCCTCTCCAGCATCTGTTGTTTCCTGAGTTTTTAATGATCGTCATTCTAACTGGCGTGAGACGGTATCTCATTGTGGTTTTGATTTGCATTTTTCTAATGAACAGTGATGATGAACATTTTTTCATGTGTTTGTTGGCTGCATAAATGTCTTCTTTTGAGAAACGGGTTGATGGGTGCAGCAAACCACCATGGCACGTGTATACCTATGTAACAAAACTGCACGTTCTGCACATGTACCCCAGAACTTAAAGTATAATTTTTAAAAAAAGTAGTAGTTGCTCCAGAGTTTGCAATAGACATTTATAACAAATTCAAGTCCAATTAACAATATACTGCTTTATGAGCAGTGCAAGTACATATATATATATATCTCCAACAGTAGAGCACACAGATACATAAAGCAAATATTATTAAAGAGAGTGATAAACCCCAATACAATAACTGCAGGAGACTTCACCACCACACGTTCAGCATTTGACAAATCTCCCAGACACAAAATCAACAAAGAAACATCAAAGTTAATTGGCACTATAGAACAAATGGACCTAAAAGATATTTACAAACATTTCATCCAACAACTGCAGAATATACATTTTTCTCACCAATACATGGATTATTCTCAAGGATAGACCATATGTTAGGTCACAAAACAAGTCTTAAAAATTCAAAAAATGTAAATAATACCAACCGTCTTCTCTGACTACAATGGAATAAAATTACAAATCAATAACAAGAGGAGTTTTGGAAACTATATAGCCACATAGAAATTAAACAATATGCTCCGGAATGAACAGTGGGTCAATGAAGAAATTAAGAAGGAAATTGAAAAGTGTATTGAAACAAATGATAATGGAAACACAACATATCAAAACATATGGGATATGGCCAAAGCAGTAGTAAGAGTAAAATTCATAGCTATCAGTACTTACATAAAAAAAGAAAAACTTTAAATAAATAACCTAATGATGCATCTTAAAGAATTAGAAAAGCAAGAGAAAACTGAACCCCAAATTAGTCAAAGAAAAGAAGTAATAAATATCAGAGCAGAAATAAATGAAATTCAAGTAAAGAAAACGAAGATCAATGAAACAAAAAGTTGGTTGTTTGCAAAGATAAACAAAATTGACATACATATAGCCAGACTAAGAAAAAATTATATACAAATAAATAAAATCAGAGATGAAAAAGGAGACATGATGACTGATACCACAGAAATTCAAAGGATCATTAGTGGCTACTATGAGCAAGTATATGCCAATAAAGTGGAAAATCTAGAAGAAATGGATAATTTCTAAACACATACAACCTATCAAGATTTAACTATGGAGAAATCCAAGACCTGAACAAACCAATAACAAGTTACAAAATTGAAGTTGTAATTGAAAGTCTCCCAGTAATGAAAAGACTGGAGCCAATAACTTCACTTCTGAATTTTACCAAATATTCAAAGAAGAACTAATATCAATCCTATTCAAACTGTTTCAAAAAATATAGGAAGGGAGTACTTCCAAACTCATTCTGTGAGCCCAATATTACACTGATACCAAAACCAAAGGCACATCAAAAAAAGAATACACAGACCAACATCTCTAATGAATCAGTGCAGAATCAATGCAAGTCCCAGCAGAATACAAATGACATTCTTCACAGAAATAGAATATAAATAATCCTAAAATTTATATGGAATCATGAAAGACTCAGAGTAGCAAAGCTAGAAAACGGGCAAAACTGGAGGAATCAAGTTACCTAATTTCAAATTATGTTACAGAGCCATAGTAACCAAAACAGCATGGTACTGGCATAAAAACAGACACACAGTCTAATGAAACAGGATATATAACCCAGAAAAAAATTTACACACCTATAGTGAACTCATTTTTAACAAGGTGCCAAGAACATACACTGGGGAAAAGACAGTCTCTTTTATAAATGGTGCTGGGAGAACTGGGTACCCAATATGCAGAAGAATGAAACTAGAACCCTACCTCTCTCCATATACAAAAGTTTAATAAAAATTTATTAAATACTTAAATCTGAGACCTCAGACTGTGAAATTACTACAAGAAACCCTTTGGGAAACTCTCCTGTGCATTGATCTGGGCAAAAATTTCTTGAATAATATTCTACGAGCACAATCAACCAACGCAAAATTGGACAAATGGCATCATATCTAGTTAAAAAGCTTCTGCACAGCAAAGGAAGCAACCTACAAAATGAAGAGATAACACACAAAATGGGAGAAAATATTTGCACACTTCCCCTCTGACTAGGGATTAATAACCAAAATATATATAAAGCTCAAACACCTGCATAGGAAAGAATATAATAATCTGATTATAAATGGGAAAAGATTTGAACAGACATTTCTTAAAAGAAGACTTACAAATGGTAAACAGGAATAAGAAAAAGCACTCAACTTCATCGATTATCAGAGAAATGCAAATCAAAACTACAATGAGATATCATCTCACCCTTGTTAAAAATGGCTTATATCCAAAAGATAGGCGATAACAAATCCTGGGAAGAATGTGGAGAAAAGTGAAACTTTGTACACTTTTAGTGAAAGTGTAAATTGGTAAAACCACCATGGAGAACAGTTTGGAAGTTCCTCAAAAAACTAAAAAAAGAGCCACTATACAATCCGGCAATCCCACTCCTGGGTATATATGCAAAAAAAAAAAAAAAAAAAAAAAAAGAGGAAATCAGTATGTTGAAAAATCAGCACTCCCAAGTTTGTGGCAGCACTGTTAACAGTAGCCAAGACTGAAAGCATCCTAAGTGTCCACCAATAGACAAATGGATAAAGAAAATGTCCATATACACAATAGAGTGCTATTCAGCCATATAAACGATTGAGATTCTGCCATTTACAACAACATGGATGGAACTGGAGGTTACTATAATAAGTTAAATAAGCAAGACACAGAAAGATAAACATTGCATGTTGTCACTTATTTGGTGACATTTAAAAATCAAAACAACTGAACTTATGAAGATAGAGAAGAATGGTTACCAGAAGCTTGGAAGAGTACTTGGGGGAACAAGCGGGGGTGTGGGGTTTGGTAATGGATATACAAAAAAGAACAAATCAAACCTAGTATTTGATAGCACAAGAGGGTGACTCTAGTCAATGATAATTTAATTACACATTTGAAAATCACTAAAAGAGTATAATTGGATGGTTGGTAACACAAAGAATAAATGCTTGAGGGTATGGATACCTTTTACCATGATGTGATTATTACACATTGCATACCTGTACCAAAATATCTCATGTATCATATGTATAATATATACACTGTATCTATATAGCATATATATGCTATTTGTACATATACAGTATATATATATATATACACACACACACATACTATTTACCCACATAAATTAAAAACAATTATTTTTTTAAAGTAGGGCTTTGTGAGTGGTGTTTTGGATTTAATTTTCAAATTAGAATTTCAAATGCCAATGGCAGAGAATGCTATGTTTTTCTTAAAAGGGGTTTCTGCATTGACTAACACACATTTACAAAAAGGAAACATATCAGAGTCTTCTTATCTTCCTGCTCAACTCTAAACAAGTAATTATTGGAATCCTGTTAGATCTTCCTAGTCATTCTTATGCAAGAGCATAAGTCTAGGTCCTGTTTTAAATATAGCGATCATGAAAAGAGCATATCTCCCTACATTCTGTTATTATGGGGAGGGCATAGGCAGTCAAGGGATATGACTTTTCTTTAACTCTAGAAATCTACTAGCCCTGTGGCTTAGGACAAGTCACTGCACTGAGTCTTAGTTTCTCCATCTGGACACAGATGAGAGATCTCAACATATGCCTCACAATTTGCATTAAAAACTAAAAAACAGATACAGTGAACATGCTTTATAAACTCTGACGTATACCCCATATGTAATATTTTCCTTCCCTCAGTGGGATGGAATTCTTATTTGGCAGGTCTAATCTTCACTCCCTAGATTACTGTGTTTTGATGCCTTTCTCTTGCCCTGTGATAAAGTAAAAATTATTTACTGCAGTCTCATGCCTGACTAATTCTCAACCTCTTTTCTTGTGGTGTTTACATCTCTCCTTCTGTATCATTCTGTAGCTTACATTTGTCCCTCAAATGCTTCACCCGTACTTCATTCAGAACAGTTTTTGAGCTTATATTATATTTTGGGTTTTCTGCTGGGATGGGGACACAGTGGTGAAATGATTACTCCATATCTTGAATAATTATGGTGCTCATATAGTAGGGCAGTAACTAACATTAAATTGCCCAGACCAGGAAATTAGTAAAACAATATTCAATAGGATGTGTGAACTGTGGTGAGAGGGAGAGAGAACAGAGAACAACCCATCTCATGGAGACTAGTACAGTTAAGCTAATCAGTGCTCTAGAAGGATATTGGCTGCAGTGTTTCCCCTTCATCTTCGTTTTGAATTGAAAGCAGATATGCAGAGTTTTCTGTGTTGTCTCTTAGCATTTAAATCTGGGCCAGCAGCTAATAGAAAAAAAATATTGTGCTGTAAAACAAAGTATGTTTGCTGGATATGGTCTTCAGTCTCTGATCTGTTCTTTCTTTTCTTGAGGCAACTCATCTCTGACTCAGAACTTTTGCTCATGCTGTTTCTGTCACACAAAACATTATTTCTACTACAAGCAGCATCCTCCACTTCACTTAGGGAATTCCTATATATCTTTCAGATCCCAGGGAAGCTTTCTCTCATCTTCCAGACCAGTTAATGTGGCATGCCATACATTCTTTATGTAGAGTGACAGGTTCCCTACCAGGTTACTTAAGGGTGCGTTTGTCTGCTGAGTGAAACTTGAAGGCCAGGCAGTGAGCCAGGTTATGGTGTCTAGCTGAGGAGCAGATGTTCCTGGGAACCTAAATATCTCAGGCAGTATCTGTGAACCTACTAAGAAAAACAGTCATAGCTCTTAAGCACAGTAAGCAAAGATCAAGAATATTAGCCTAATAGTAGTTTAAATATGAGAAACTGCAGGCTCTCTAGAGATGACCTGTCACTGTCCAGGAGTGCCTTATATGTTAATTCCTAATAAACTCATCTACTTATCAAACTGGAGTTGTTCAAGTCATTCTTTGGTCTCATGGCCATTTCCTAGTTTGGTGTTGGAGGGGAGATGTTACAGTCCAAAGTGTTTCTCGTAACATTTTTTCTTACTATTATATGGTCATATTTTCCTGTTATTATTATCAGTCTGTGTGCCTAGTTCTATAAGCTCCCTGGACTGGGTCTCTGTCCTGATCATCAACCCTCATGTCTTCTTCTGATTAATATTTCAATAAAAATTTGGAAGCTTGGCGTTAAGAATAGCTGTTCCTTAAGAAGAAAACATTCACCTTTCTGAAATTTGATATAAATGAGCCCATGATTCAGTTAGGAATGTTTGATCCGAAACTAGGCTACTGCTGGGGATGGCTCATTGCTGTGTGACTCAAAAAGTGAGTTAAGAGTTAAAAGCATTGCTTTGCTGTGACTACAATCCTCAGTGAAAACTTCAGCCTACATGCAATGTCAAGACATCGGTAGCCGAACATTCATTCAGGAATCACCATAATCCAACTTCTCTATATTAGTCTCTAGGTGGTTTCCATGTGTTCATGACAGCCAGGCAAATCCAGCCAGGAATACAACAGCCAGGCAAACGTTTATAATATCTCAAACCTTGCTCAAAATAGTAAGTGCTATTTCTGCATAAGAACAGCATGATCTATAATGTTCAAACTGTATTGTAGCACCCCAGTAGAAATATATTGCTGCCTATCTGGGGTATCAGAGGCACAAAGGGACACTGGAAGATAGGTGTGCCTTCCTGGAGAATCAATTTTAGCCTAACCTGTGAGAAGAATATATTTTTATATTGATTAGAAGGGAAATCTACTATTGTGAAGTACAGAAATTTATTAGGTTGAGAAGTATATAACATGTAATTGCTTAAAGGATTTCTAGAGGAAAATATATAATCATGCAGTTCTGTGTGTTTGAAAATAAATACTCTGAGTTATATTAGTACAAGTGAAACACACTAAATCAGTAGAATTAGGTGAGCATGACTCAGTCAGCAAGCTGTGCATGTCTGAGTCAGCAAAAAATTTGGAAATGTAATGATGATAGAGGGAGATACTACAGCTCTGAGTTTCTTGGCACCATATAAAAGATACAGGAACTAGGCTGGATTGTAGCAGGAGCTTGTACTGAGAACACAGTTGAGCTTTAATAAGAAAGAGCTTGAAGGGGAGAATCTAAAAGGCTAAACTGGGTTGTGACCTCAGAAATTTCTTAAGCACCCTTTCTTCCTGTTATTTCTTGTGTCTTATCAACCCTACCACCCTGGCATTGGTATTTGGAGAAAATTTTGGATTGGTTGATACGGGCTTGATTCTTTCAGTGATTTTTATTAATTGGCTGGATTAACTATCAGCTGTGACAAAGACCTACCTGATATCTATATATCTATTAATCTACCAATCTTTCCTTACCATTGGTCAATAGCTGTCTATCAAAACAGCATTTATTAATAGTCAAATAGTACTTAAGGGCTTACAATGAAAAGAAACATCTATTTCCCTTATTACTCGTAAGGGATAAACCTTTTAACTACCTGTTGGTTGAGTTCATGTCTAAAAATGTGTCTTAGTTCGGGTCCCTCCAGAAGCAGCTCCTAAGTCAAGGAGTGAAATCTAAGTAGTTTCTTCAAAAAGTGCGAGGAAATAAGGAAAGGACACAGGGAAGGTAAGGAAAGGTGCTAATGCAGGATGTATTGTTACTTCAGTTACTTTAATGAATGAATAGAGGTTAATTCTATAGAAAAAGATATAAAATGGATGCTTCAGAAATATCTCACTTGCTGGTGTAAAGAGCTAGGACATTTGTTCATCTTCTTCCATTGGACTATGATTGAGTTCTGCTCGTGGTGGTTATTCCCCAGCACTTCTGACCTGCTTCACCAGTGGACAAAGTGGCCTTCTGGAAAAAGTCCTGAGGCTCACAGACGTAGGTGTCAGTTACCTGGAGCACAAAGAAATAGTAAAGTCCAAAGAAATGCAGGCAAGGCACTGGTAATATCCCCCACAATATACTTCTACTAAATGTCTTTATACTCAATATTGTTTATAATTGATTTATTTTCTCCTAAAGTAAAAACTAAACTCACACCATAGTCTCCAGATGTTTTCCTGCATCCCATATAATAGATTATACTTTTTATTTCTAAGCTGTTTAGCCTTGTATCTTTTAAATACTACACATCCCATTTGTCTTTTACAGACATTTTGATGTCTTTCCTTACAAATTAAACATATTAGAACCCTCTTACCCTCTCTCAATTCTCCATTACTTTGACATTCCAGCTCCTATCTTTTGTATATCTACTTTTATAATTTTATGTACCTTCCTATGTGTAACATTACATGTTATAGATGTGTTAAACAGGCTCTCATGTAACATAATTAAGCTCTAATCAGTTTGCTTATGGGTTGCATGTGTAACTTGATAATTAATAAATATCATCAAATATATAGGATCATGTTGAATACTATCCAATATAGATTGTTCTTCAATCTCTAAAACCTTCTGCTTTAGCTTGGTAAGTCTTTATGTTTGTCCTAAAACCATCATCCTGGAGGTTTCTTTTGTTAATTATGTGTATTGTAATTACTATTGGAACTATTATTTCCTGGGTCCCATATAAAATACTATGTGTGATAGTCAGAATAGGTATACAATTATTAGTCAAATATCTTTTATCCTCAAAACATACAAATTCCTTATACTCTGATCTAACGTTTTAGTTTATTTATAAGTGGCTTATTACTGCTCCACCTCATACTGACCTCCACCTCACAATAACTTAGAATAGTCGTTTTATTGCTTATGATTCTAAAATTATGGAGCAATAAAATGATTCAGTAATGTCTAAGAATTAATCATTTTAATTTCTAGGCTCATATTTTAATTTTGATGACTGATGTTCAGAAAATGTCTTCTTTTTTTGTATTGAATCCAATTTTTTCTTTGTTTTCCCTTTTTGGGTTAACTGTTAGTAAAGTATTGCATAGCCAAGATTTTTCATCTTTTTTCTGTTCTCACATTTTTTATCTTCATGATAAAATCAGGAGATTTTATTGGCTTTGTTGTCCAACTTTAATTAATTGATCACTTTTACTTGTAAATTTAGCAATTTCTCTTAATTTCTACAATGTCTTTCATATTTTTTTACTTTACATAGATTTTTGTTTCTGTTTTTTTGGATGGATTATATTAGAGGCTCTCATAGACAATAGAGGGTTCAAAACAGGGACAACACAGAGATTTATTTGTTTAAAAATTTTTACTTTTTATATACGTGTTTCTGATCTGAGTCTCCCTATGCTGCCCAGGCTAGTCTTGAACTCCTCGCCTCAAGCAATCCTCCTGTCTTGGCCTCCCAAAATGCTGAGATTACAGGCATAAGCCACCAGGTCTGGCCCCAAGTTTCCCATTTTATGTATAAATAAGCATAGGGACAAATAAGTAAAAAGGTTTCTTCATGACCAAACACCAAATAAATGATAGAACGGGTACTAAAACATAATTCTTCTGACTAAGCTCCTGTTTGTTGCTCCTTCAACTAAAATTTATAAGAGCATATTCCACTTAAAAGAAAAATTGTAATTTACAAAATGTGTTATAGAATATACAGAAAAGGATAGGCTTTAAAGAGCAAATGCTTATCCTAAAAAGAAATGAAGTTAGTAGTAAAAATACAGCAGTTGATTAGAGTTTTTAAAAAATTAATGTCAAAGAGAGATGGCAGGTAATTTTCTTCAATATTGATCATAATTTTTTTAGTTAGAAAAGTAAAATTTAAAACACAAGCTTTTGACTAGAATGTTATGATTCAGACTATAAGAAATATTGTAAGCATAGCATTAGCTAAAAGCAAAAAGTCGCTTAAATATAAATCCTATCACTGAAGACTAGATAGAAGACTAGATAGATAGGGTCTTGTGTATGGATATCAAAATAGGAATAATTTCCCAAGCCAGGTGCCTTCTCACAAAGATTCAACTTCTGCATTCTCCAAGAGCTATATCTGAGAAATCATCATGAGCAAAAGCTCCAGAAAATAAGAATTACAGTAATCCAAGCTTAAAAAATCAGAAGCATTTACCTGCATAGCAAAAGCCTTTGTGCTGATCTGTGCCCACAGCCTGGCTAGGTTTATTTCAGAACAGGAAGTTTAAAGCAATAATAGTTTCAGCCAATACAAATAACCCTGGCAAAGATTAAAAATTAGATGTTTACTTGAATGTGAGCTCACTAATGTTTTTCTATTTGCACTAAAAGTAGACGTTATAATAACAATGATTTTAGATTACTAGATTCTAATTGCTAGTGGGAGATAACTCATTATTTGGTAGTTTAATGTAGTGAACCCTCAAATAACTGGCACATTACAGCATAGTTGGAGATAGAGTAAATTTCTAATTATAGAATGCTAACATATTCCTGAACTGAAATAGCCCAGGCGAAAGGAAAAGGGATCAGGTATTTTAGAATTGTATTCAGCAACCCAGAGTGGCATGGTGTGACCTCCTTCTTTTTACAATCCTTTGAATGGCTTGATGTTTACAAACAAATAATGTGCTTTGTAGAACAAAGAGAATATGAATTTAATTTAAAAGAGTCTGAATTTTTAATGTTGACCCTGTTTTATACTTAAGTAATTGTTTTGGTCTGATCATGTTTGTTACCTCATTTATAGGATGATGGGTTTGAACTACATGTCCCCTAGTGCCTCTATAAGCTCTGGCACTCTAGGGCCACTTCTATAAATCTAAATATCAGTACTATTGGTTGTAAATCCTTTCAGCAATTATATCCAATAAAAAAATTACTTCAGGTACGCATCAGTTTGTATTTTTCTCTCTCATTGTCACTTTGGAGTTGGCCATGTTTTTGCCCTTGGCCAGTGGGACATCAGCCAACATGTTATAAGCAGAGGCTTGAAAGGTCCTTGTGCATTGTATCTGCCCTTCTTGGGGCCCTGACCTGGAGTTATCACTTAATAAATCCTGTGAATTCCACCGAGGAATTACACGGAAGAGAACCAAGACACCAGAGCTGATAGCCAGGACTAACTGTCAGCCACGTGACTACAGCCACACTGGAGCTTCCATAGCCACTGAGTCAACTGAGAATATAAGATCTCGTCCACAATTGTTGTTATATGACGATAAGTTTCAGAATAGTTTGTTACAGGCCAATAGATAACTGACAGACCATTTGGAAAGGGCTTCACAAACAGAGAATACTGAGCTATTTCTAGAATTAGTGGTGATGTGGCCAACAGTTCTTTGTCACATGGGCTTCTCCAACATGTCAACTTGCTTCCTAAAAGCCAGAAAGGAAGAGAAACTGCCAATAAGATGGAATCTTTAGTATTTTGTAACCTAATAATAGAAAAGATATGCCATCACTTCTGCTGTATTCGATTTGTTAATCTCTAAGTACAGCCCACACTCAAGGGCAGGGAATAACACAAAGACGTAAATGCCAAGAGATAGGAATCAATGGGGGTCATCTTAGAAATATTCCTATCATATGCCCATAGACAATGCTGAATATCATTTTAAACAGGTTTATACATAAATGAATACGCAAACATGTATTGATCAACATATATGTGCCAAGCATTGTGCTATGTGCTGGAGATACTTAGCTGGTAATAACACAGTTCTGCTTTCTAGAGCATATACTAAAGCAAGTGATATGGAGGTATAAAAATTTGAAATATACAATAAAAGTGATAAACTGCAGTTTTTATGGAATGCATGAGGTACAAATGGAATTTAAATACAGCATGATTAATTTTGTTGGTTTAGCCAGGTTAGAATTTCTTGTAAGTATGGCAACTAAGCCAGGGTTTTAGAGATGATTCATCATTTTCCATCTCTGGACTTGGAAATTATGAATCAAGAGACATTTCACATATAAAATAACATGTTCTTGTGTTCATGTGTGTATGTGTAAAGCAGATAGTAATGGAGATATAGATATGTTGATTGGTATAATTGTTCCCCCTTGATTAGTCACAAACAAAATGTGCTGTCTTGTAAAGTCTGTTGAAGAATCATCTGTCCCAGAGCCTATAGGTGACTCAGTGAAGGTCTTTAAGAGAAGGCAAATAGCCTAGGAGGTGAGAAGATCGGATTCAGATGTAAACAGGAGCCTGGATGTAATTGATCTCACAGTGACTTCTATTTCCTGAATTGTTCAGGTTAATTGCACATTGGAGAAAATTGACTAAGTTACTAGTTTGGGACAAAACTGCTCTAAAACTAATTCTTTCAGATGGGAAAGAGGAGCTCCTTTGACACCAGGGCATTTCTGAGGATGCATCGTAGAGGAGAATTTAATGATCTGTAAACTTTCACATCTGTTGACAGTTGCTCTCTGCTGTTATCGTAGAAAGTAAAGTAAGAGGAAAGTGTGATTTTTAAAATGAGTGTACCGAAGGATTTATTAAAATTATAAACAGAGGTGAAATGTATAAAACCATGGACGTCCCACTAGGGAAGGACTTTCTTGCTTGTTTTACACTGGGTAAGTGCAGTTGGTAAGTGTCGGTTTAGAATATTTAAGAACATGATTTGAATTCATAATTAAATTTAAATCCTGGCTCCATCACTTACTTGCTATGGGACCTTGAGTGGGTCTCTTAATATTATGAACCTTAGACATTCCAATCTATAAAATTGGGGTACACCTATTCTCTGATTTTTGTTGAGAAGTCAATGAAAATTTTAGTAAAAATACTTAAACGTAATAGTAATTTGAGTTTCTTTCCTTTTTTTTGTTTCATGTCCCAAGGTTTGAGGAACCCATGTCAGAATGTCTCCTATCTTACCCTCTGCTACTCCCTCTTCATATACTTAATAATAAGACAGTGTTGCCACTTGACCAAAAACCCATTATTAAAAACGTGCCCCAAAGGTTATGTTGTTTCCAAGTCAAGTCAGCAATGGTGATTGTCTCCAAAGATCCCCAACACTAGTTAGGTTCTGAATTACTGGAAGAACGAGGCAAAGGAGATGACTTACCTAAAACAAAGAGAAACCCATTGAACACCCAACCATCGGTGGCCAATATTGCAAGTTTCCAAGGCCAAATACACACTTAGACTTGATTGCCTGGGTCAAAGACCCTGAAATCCTTATTTGCGATGACATTGCTCCTGGTATTTATGAGGAGAGAGAACCTATTCATTCTCTGACTTTTAGAATTTGACTGCATGCCACCCCAAATAGCATATACTCTAGCTAAGAGCAAAACTCAGCATGAACAGATTGAAATTGTCTAGGTTCAGGATTTGGAGTAGGGCAAGGGGTGGAATTGAGCACGTTAGATCCATGTGAAGGTTTGTGAAGGGAACCTGTTATTACAGGCAGAACATTATTTCTGAATGCAAAGGCAAGAGACAAGTGGTAAGAAATTAAACCTATCAGTGTTAGAAAGTGTGTACATAGGATGGCAGTTGTTAAAAATGAATAAATGAGATATACTAGTGGACAGCAAACTAGTGGGGAGAAAGAACCGTCTTCTAATGTCTCCAAATTATTGATAAGGCTCAAACTCAATAAACGTTTTTGAGAAAGAACAATTTTAAAATATTACTAAAAAAAAACAAAGAAAATCCATCTATGTTAATGGAAAGTTCTTACGGATAAATTATTCCTTAGATAGAAACTGCCTTCCCTGAATATGAGCTTGTCCTTTTTCTTAATCTTTTTCCCTGTTTCATGTGATAACATTATAAATATCCTATTCTATGCCTTCCCAACAATACCACCATACTCATAATTCCCTTTCACCCAGAATTCTTACCTCAAATGCCCTTAACCACTATTGACATATGGATTCAAGATGTCTCTTCATTCTGTTCCTGACAAGCCATGGAATTTCCTGACTCTGCTACTTCTAAACAAGTTTTCTTAACTTTGCAGATTCTCAGTTCCACATGGATAAACTATACAGAAAACGCCTACCTTAGATCTGGAAGTTCCTGGAGGTGATAATATGAGAACTTGAGTGTGAATAAACTATAGAGTGTATGGGATACATCAAGAATGCAGTATTTCCTGGTTATTACTGTTATTGCTGATTTTATTTAGTATAATACTATTATAATTTCTATTATTATAACTGCTTAGCTTTCCAGACTGTAAGCTTCGTGAGCTGGAGCTTTAGCTTTCTTTGTATATGCCTTACTCAATACCCAATTTAAGGTCATAATGTATAAGGTGACCAAAAGTGTTGGCAACTTGGAAGACAGACAATTTGAAAAGAAAGTCTAAGATACATTGGCAATATGAGGAAAAAGGATGTCAGAGAGCTTTAATGCAGATGGAAACACATTTAGCCTTTCTCTGAGAAAATGTTGGGAGAGGTCTGCGATTATGGAGTAAATATTCCATATCTCAAAAATTATGTGGCATAAACACAAATACTTTAAATAATAATATTTAAATAATACTTTAAATAATTAAAACAAAACGTATAAAATATGAACAGCTGGCTAGGCATGGTGGTGCACATATGTAGTCCCAGCTACTCAGGAAGCTTAAGTATGAGAATCGCTTGAGCCTGCGAGGCAGAGCTTCCAGTGAGCCGAGATCGTGCCATTTTCCCCCAACCTGGGTGGCAGATCAAGACTCTGAAGAAAAAAAGAAAAGAAAAAATCTTGGGAGAGCAATTAAGGATAATTCCCAATTTTCATTACAAAACCCATTATTTAATTCTAATGCATATAGTGTCAAGCTAAAATGGACTTCAAATGATTTCATGTTGGCACACTCTGAGTTGTTGTGTGGACCCCTAGTTTGAATACTCCTGATTGGCTGTCATTTTACTTTCAGATTCACTGAGCATCTGTACAGGATTCTCTTTTCTTTGGAAGAAAAGACCTAGCCGAAGTCATGCAGACAGAGTCATGCTTTACCTACAAGGCAGCTGAAGTGGGCAATATTGCAGCAAAAGAAGGTGTTACAGTTCCCCGTAAGAGAGGTCCCCAGGGCTGTTTAGGAGAGGCAGAAAGAAATCACACATAAGCAACTCTCCAAGCCAACAACGTGGTACTTCTTTTTATTGATAATTATATCTTACATATCTGAATAAGCTTAGGCTCCTGAAGGTGTAAAAATGCCCCAGAGGTAGAGCCACCAAAATTAACACTCCAACGCACATCCTAATTAGGATTTAATTAGGAAAATTTTAAAAAATGCCAAGCACATGTTTTTAGCAAGTGCATAATCACTGACTTATTGCTTGTAGGTTTTCTATATATTTTTCATTGTAAATATCCAATTATAATTGTCATTTAGGTCAGACTTTAGGAATTCAATTCTTATTCAAAATAATGAGAATTTGTTTCCTTCAGCGTAATATCATCTAGTATAGTTTTTGTGTCTCTTAATTTACAATGTGGCCTACACAGTTCCTCCTGGTTGCATTGAATCTGGTGTTTTTGTCATGATGTGATGCATTACTCTTCAACAAAGCCCCACAACTTGTATTTACAACCATGCGTAAGGAAGAAAAAAGTGACAATCACATCTGTGTTCTTGTTCCTGAGAGATTTGTTACAAACCATGATTGTAAAAACTCAGTTTCCTTTCTATAGTAAATGTTGGGCCTGTGCATCCAACTCTGACCAAACTTTTGGAGTGATTTATGGCATATCTGTTTTGACCTACCCCTGATAACATTCAAATTAAAGTCACGGTTGGAAAAGAACACGGTATGTGCTGTGTGAATTCCACTAAAGGTATGGAAACTGTTCCAAGTTTAATTTGTGGCCACTGACACCAGCTTTTAAAAGCCACAGCTGACAGGGAATAATGTCTGATGTTGATTTCTTAATCACACCACCATTATGGAAATAATAGGTTGCTAAAGTAATAAGCGTTACTCCTTTTCTGATGGTATTTCAATGCTTTTCACAGCCACTTCTAATGACCATTGAGCTATTTGGTCTAATGAGTGAGAAGACACCAACATCTTTATTCAAAAGTCCCTAATGATAATTGCCATCTATCACCCCATTCTTCAGAGCCCGTGACATATATCCACCAAATTCCACTATCATCATCACTGCAGGGCTGCATCCCAATCTTGCTAGACTTGAATAATTAGGTCTAATTTATAACTGATCCAATGATGGCTATAGTAATTACTCTCAAATTCATGTTTTCTGTTGTGTCTGAATATCACTCAACTCTAGAAAATTGTTTAAAGTTTTTTAAAGAAATCATAAATATGAATAGTGACAGCTTTAATGTCAGTTAATCAGTGAAAATTTCATACCTACATTTCTTTACATAATATGGAGTGAAGAGCAAGCAATTTGAAGGGTATAGACCTGGATTATAGTTTTCGTTTTATCCCTTAACAGCTGTTGTAACCATTACCACGCAAGTCAGGCTCTCTGAGGCTCAGTGTTCAGTCTCTAAAACGGGAATAAGGACAGTGCTTTCCTAATATGATGGTTGCATTCTACCTAAAATGGTAGCTATTATTATCATGATCTTTGTTACTACCATTATTATTCCCACCTCACATACTTCTATTTTTTACAGAGAATAAAGAACCACACGCAGTTCTTAGAATGAGAACATGACTGGGATTCCCTTATTCTGACAAATAATTCAGCCGTGAATGTGGAGTATCATTTCTAGGTCTATCACTGAGCATCATCTGAATCTTTAAGCTTCTATACTAAAGATACCTGACTTGAGTTAGAAAGCTACCAAATTGTTGAAACATAAGAATACAAGCAGCAAAGAAGAGAAGCAGCCAATATGTAGAATACACACAGGTATAAGGCACTAAGCTAAGAATTTTGGCTTGTTATCTCATATTTATGTTCACGAAAATCGTATGAAGGAGATCACAATATTTCCATTGAATATCTAAATAATCTAAGGCTTCTAGAGATAAAGTAAGTCTAACTTCAAGCAGCTACTAAGTGGTAAGAATGTTGTGGTTCATTCCAAGATCTAAAGATACATAAACTGTGTGACCTTTCAAAGAATGTATGAATTACATTCTGGTTAAGACAGATACTTAAGGAATGAATTCAAAAAATGCATGGAAAGAAACAACAATGACATGTGCAATATAAAATTTGCAGGTGCTGGAGCACAGCAGAAACCAGAATGTTTCTTTGCATACATTTAAAGCTAAACATACAGCAATGTGAAAATGGCATGCAAAAGTAAAAATTTAACCTTTGGCCTATATTTGATATTTTTCAGACTCAAATTAAAAATGTTTGTCCTGTTTTCCCATATACATAATATGAAAAAGAAAAGGTGAATATTTAATAAGAGTGATGTGATAGGGACTATATCATATTAGAGGTTATCAGGGAAAAAATCCAAAAGGGAAGCCATTTAATTTTTAAAATAGAAAGTTACTTCATATAGATGCAGATCTATCCTCAATATTCTGAAGTGAGAAGCACACATTTAAAAATCACATTTATAATTAAGGCAGAATTCAGTTACTTTATTGTAACTGAATAATTACAATTATTAATTATTTTCTTATTGAATTAAATATTTTCTTATTGAAAATATTTAAATGTGGCTAAGAAACAATGATATGGTTTCCACCTCCAGTCTGGGAATAACTCCACATCAACCTTGTCAATTTTCACTTTATAGTTATAGACAATTGCAAAATGAATGATCACAATATTTTACCTCTTCTTGTAAAGAGATGGAGCCTACTTTCTCATACCTTCAGTATGGGCTGGCCTTGTGATGTACTCAGCATGTGAGAATCCTAAGCCCAACCCTCAAGAGATCTCAAAGTTTCCTTTCTTGTTGCTCTTGAACTCCTTTGTTCACTATGTGAACAAACCAAAGCAAGCCTACTAAAGATGAAGACAGGACCCAACGATGCCAGCCATTACATCATAGACCATCCTGCCCCAAAAAACCCACCAGATGATCACAGACGCTAGGACCTAGCTGGTGTCAGCTAAGCCTGGCCCAAATCTGAAGAACTGCCCTGCTCATCTCCGTCCAGATTGTTAACCCACAAAATTCTATGCTAAATAAATGGCTGTCATTTCCCATTACTAAATTTTGGGGTGATTTATTACACAGCAGATGTTAACTGATAAAAATTAGTTCAAACTACATAAATGTGCCAATTTTATGAAATACTTCCCAAAATGCAAAAATATTCTAATATTTTGAGAAATTTAAGCAGCTCTCCATTTCCTTCCTAGGAGAATTTTTATCTGGTTTTTGAATAGATAATACACTTACATGATTCAAAATTCAAAATCTACAAAAGTGTATAGAATAAAATTCTCTTTCCTTTTTCTATTCCCTAGATATCCAATTACCCACAGGAAAAGTTATGTTATCAGATTCTAAGGCGTACTTCCAGAGATATTTTAACCTTTTAAAAGATGTGTGTGATATAAGATGCACGTGTTCTAATTCCCAGTCTTCTCTTTGAGATCTTCATGACTAAAATCTCCCCCATTTTCAAGTAATGGGCCAAATAATCCTTTTAAAACGAGCTGCATTCTCATCTCTCTACTTGATTTATATCCCGGCTTCCAAAGACTTGGAACCCTCATAAGTGGTTTTTATTTTTCAAACCACAATACCACGAATGTACTATGTATATTGTTCATTGTAGTTAATATTTGCCTTTACCTTTGTATGTTCCTTGATGAAAAGGGTAATTTTATGCTGTGTCTGGATATAGTTAAAGCACCTACTATGTTGTGTACATATAGCAGGTGCTCAGTCAATTCTGTTAAATCAATGACAACATCCCGAAGATGAGAAAAATCTGATGAAGATATCATGAAGAAAAATCAAAACTATACCTTGGTGTCAGATTCAGGGTAACAGTATAAGTTGATTCAACTAATAATTATTTATTCAACTAATATTTTTTGAACGCAAGGAAATGTTTCTTGGTGTTATGATGAATAAAATGATTAAGCAGACATGTCTTTGCCCTCTAACTGATTGAAGGTTCATAGAGGTGATAGTCAGAGAGGTATATTATAAAATGCCTGCTACCTACTAGGATATTGATGGATGGCTAAAATAAAGCTGCTAAAAGTGTTGTACACTAATAACTCAATGAATCAGAAAAAATTAAGTACTGTGAGTGGCATAGACAAATTTCTGACAAATCAGAAGAGTGATTACTTTCTATTAGAATAATAAGAGAGCCTTCATAGAGGCAAGGGTTGTATTTGAGTCGGGCATTGAAGGATCTATAGAACTGAGAAAAGGAAGGTTACCCAGGCTAGTCTTGCACTCCTGACCTCAGGTGATCCACCTGCCTTGGCCTCCCAAGGTGCTGGGATTACACACATGAGCCACTGCACTTGACCTACTTTACTTTCCCTTAACAGCTACTTAGTAGTCCCTAGTACAGAAACACCCAAGTTCTTAAGCCAGGTCCCTATGAATGGGCGTGAAAGTGGGTTCTTATATATACATTTTTATTGCTATGAACTATGAGGTGGGAGGATCATTTGAACCTGAGAGAAGGACAGTGGAGCAAGACATGATTGTGCCACTGTACTCCAGCCTGGGCAACAGAGAAAGACCCTGACTTAGAGAAAAAAGTAGTTGACTTTCCCAAGGAAATTTGGGAGTCCACATTTTTTTTTCTTATTAAAGATAAAGCCTAACAGGTATAATCTGGATAAGAGATTATCAATTTGGGAAGGTCATTTAAGGTTGGTACAAACATAATAGTTGAAATAACAATAGATTTCATATGTGGAATCGTCAGATGAGGAGGCTGAGAAGCCCAATTTATAATTTTCAGTGTACACCTAGGAAGTTTAAATTTTATCCTATGTATTGTAAACCCAAATATTTTTAAAAATATTTAAGAAAATACTTTAAAAATTTTTAAAAATAGGGTAATAATATGCTGAAGTTCTTATTTTAGGAAGAAGTTTTTGGACACATGGACAGTGGGCTGTCATAGATTAAAAGTAAGAGAGAATATGGCTAGTTA